>NW_020885005.1:152181-196210 GCF_003945725.1 Corapipo altera | reverse complement strand
TTAGGATATGCGCTTTAATCACTGCTTTTGAGGACTACAGATCAATTTTGCTTCATAATATATTAGTAGATTGTTTTGTTTTAGGGTTTGTGCTTGTGCCTTGCTTTATAGTATTATTACTGTTGTAGTTTTATACTTTTTTTCCTAGTGAATTTTCCCATACCAACAGTCTCTTGCTAGTAAGCTGAGACTCCATTGTCTAGCTCGAACTTTAATGTCTGCCCTATTGAAATGATAAATAACCTCAGCACACCAGCTAAATTTCGTAAGGGAAACTCCATCGCCCCTGTAGCCACAGTTGGGGGGGGGAAGGGAGACCTGAGGTGTTTTTTTTCCTCTGGGGACTGCACTTTACTTTTTCCCTGACTCAGGGAGTGGTGTGGAGAGAGAGTCTCTGGGTTCATTTTTCAGCCGGGTCACTGGCTTCTCCTGGTCCCAAGGGAGGTCTCAGTTCGCCTCCAATTCCTCGCATCCTGTTCTGCCCACTGCCTGGACTTGCCTCGGATTCATTGAAAAAGCCAGTGCCATTTGCAGAGGAACCTTTGAGGGAAAAGGCTGCCCTTCCCCTCCTCCTCTCCCGTGTCAGCATCAACTCGCACCCACTGATGAGGAAGGGGATTGCAGCCAGAGCCAACCTTTGATAGCGAGTCCACAGGAGGAACCACCCTTTCCCTTTCTACCTTCCTGTGCCGGCCCGCTTCCCCGGGAGGTGTCTTTGGACAGACCTTGCTGCCTCCTGTGCACCAGACTCCACAGACGCGGCAGCCACCAGAGCCCAACAGGGCCATCTGCCAACCATCAGTGAACAACTACAGTCTTTGCTTTGCTGGAGGCCCAACAGCGCCCCCTGGTGACCATGAGTGAATCACTGCAGCCCCTGCCTCCAGATGTGCCAGTGTCCCCTGCTGGTTGTAGTTATAGCTGCACCAAAAGGCAAAAAGTATTTAACTGTTTTGGTGGAAGTTTGGTTACGGAATTATTGCTTGTTCTGTTGTGTCACATCTATATATATATATATTTAGTAAAGAGTTGTTAATTTCTTTTCCACACCTTTTTGACTGAAGCCTCTTAATTTTGAAGTTATAATTACTCAGAGGGAGAAGTTTGGTTTTTCTCCTATCCTGCCCTCCTTAGCAAACACTTCTGTCTCATGAAACTGAGATAATTACATTGTTTAAAGTGTGTTTTTTTAGCTAGACTCTATCACCGATGAACCATAAACATTATTAACTTGCCACAATTTGTATTAATAAAGAGTGTTATTCCGTAAACTGTTAGAGTGAGTCCTTTATAAGGTGCTGACAGTTTTGTCGATGGCAGAATAACTCATGGGAAAAATCCACAGAGGGGTTTCTCTTACGTTGTTACGTGGTAGTCCCCAAAAAAGGGCAATTGAATTGCCCTGATCTTGTGAATTTGTTTGGCGAGGGTTCCCATGCAGAATACCTGACAGACTAGATCAAACTTACATGGTTTCATTTTCCCTGGGGCACTAACAGACAAATAAATGTCTGTGGGCCAAGAAAATCTCCCCTCTCTAAGGGTCAGGTGAATTCCCCCCCACTTTTCATGTGACAAGAGGCACCAGGAAAACTCTTACCCAGTGCTGGAATGGTTGCTTGTTTGACTGCAGAGCAGAACAGGTCCCTGCGGCTGGATACTCCCTCTGAGTCACAACTGCCAAAAAACAGAGAGCCAGTTCTGGAAACACTAGTAGGTTTTATCCCCCTTCCTCCTGAGTTCTCATGGTATTTTACTTCAGGGACATCCTTTCTCCCCCGCCCTGGGGTTCTGTTTCGAGGATGGGGGGGAAGTGTCTCTCGTGCTTCCAAAATGATATGATGATATGAAAAATTTCAACAAAAAAATATTCTTCATTTAGCTAAACTATGACATTATCCACCCGATTCTTTTTTATACTATCATGTTATATCAAACATGAACCTTCCAACTATAGACATACATACATATTCCAATTATATACACATTTACAAACATATACATACAGGCACAGTGTTACAGGCAGTTTATCCAAAAAATTGGTCCCCTTGGAGTATTGTTGCCTGCAGGAGCTGAGGAAAAAAAACACCAAAGTAATTTTAATTGGAGATGAGATAAGAAAAGGATTTAATGAAATAACCAGACGCGCACTGGTCGTGTACAGGTGTTACAATTTATAATAGTGTCTGTCCAATCCCAAGCATTTTCACCCCGTAGCTTTTGCCCTGGTTCACCCCCAGTCCACCCCCTGGGAATTGGGTCTGGGGTGCTTTTCGGGACCACCTCTTCATCATCTTCATCTTCTTCAGAACACAGAGCGTACATGGTCACCCAGTTCTTGACTGTACTCTTGCGGTTCAGGCCAGGATTAGATGTCCTCTAACAGAAGAGGCCTGCCTTGACGGGAGACTAAACATTTTCTACTGGAATTCAGGGGATATCAATATGGAAGCATGGAATGGGGTATGTAGGGGTTGAGGAATGTGTAAACTACTGTGCTAAAGGGTAAAGGAATAAGGGTTGTTGCTTCTAAAATCGACTTCTAATTATATAACTATTTATAAAGTTTATAAAAATTAGAAAAAACAAAAAACTAAAAGAATCTTAAGGCATCAGTATACACTGCGTTTCCCCATATTCCTGCATTACGTACCAAGTGCACCCTGGTCCTTGAGCAAAAACAATCCCATGAACAGGTTTACCTTTGCTTGAGGCGGGACTAATCCAAACCGTTTTCCCTAACTGTGGTAGTTTAGTCTGGGCCTTCCTTGGTGACCAGTTTGTAACCAAGGAAGTGCCCAGACTACCCAGTATTCCCTATGATTTTTACGTAAGCCAGGGTATAAGAAGAGAGGAGGAGAGGTCTTCCCCCCTCTTTCCTTCCGGCAGCTTTGGAGGTGCGGGTTTCCCTGCTGTTGAGTCTGTCATGTTGGGGAGTGAGGCTTGGTAAGGCCTTGCCGACCTTGGGAGGCGGAGGTTGCCGGCGGTCATTCCAGTACTACTTTCTGTTGTCCCAAGGACAGTAGTAAGATATTCTTTTGCTAATTCTTTTAGTTGCTAGATCTTGGGCTATTGATCGTGTATAATTTATTTTGGTTTTGTTCCTTTTTTCCCCTTCCCCTTCCCTTTCCCTTTTCCTTTTGAAATTGTACATATATTTCAATTGTATATAAATGTAATATAAGTGAAAATATATTTATATATATTGCTTTAGCTGCCTCTCTCTCATTCCGGTTCTCTTGTTTTGTTTTTTTCTCTCTATTCTCCCTTGGTGTTGGGGGGGGGAAGCTCTTGTGGTGAGGTTTGGAGACTTGACAGGGAGCCAGCTTCAAACCACCTCACTAACATACCTCTCAGGTGCACTATGGGGACTTCATCTACAGTGTGAAGGGGCTCTGACTGGGCAGGGCCAGTTCGGTTGACTGAGCCTCTAGTGTTGACTAACCAAGTAGCCTTTGCTAAATGCTGATCCCAATGTTTGAAAGTCCCCCCACCCAATGCCTTCCAAGTAGTTTTCAGCAGTCCATTACACCGTTTAACCTTCCCAGTGGCTGGTGCATGATAGGGGGTATGATGTACCCACTCAGTACTGTGCTCTTTTGACCAGATGGTAACTAAGCTATTCTTGAAATGAGTCCTACTGTCTGACTCAATTCATTCTGGGGTGCAATGTCACCACAGGACTTGCTTTTCAAGGCCCAGGATGGTATTCTGGGCAGTGGCGTGAGGCTCAGAGTGGGTCTCTAGCCAGCCAGTGGTTACTTCCACCATGTTGAGCACATAGCTCTTACCTTGGCAAGTTTCTGGCAGTGTGATGCAATTGATCTGCCAGGCCTCTCCATATCTATAGTTAATCCATTGCCCACCATGCCACAGGGGCTTTACTCTCTTAGCCTGCTTGATTGCAGCACATTTCAAGAATGTAAACAATCCAGAATGAGAAAGTAGATAAGGAGAAAAACTGCTGTAAATAACAGGTGCTGTTTTTGAGATTTGCCAGCATACAAAGAAGTGTCAACCACCTATCAAAAGATGAGTTTAGACGCGTGAACAGAAGTACCAATAGTAAGTTGACATGTATATGGTCTGATGTATGTGTTCCAATAGTAGGTTGACATGCGTATGGTGTGATGTATGTTTACATGAAAGTACCAATAACAGGTTGACATGTGTATTGTGTGAAGAGTATAAATATCTGTAACCTGTTGCAATAAAGTTGCCTTGTGCCTTGCCTTCTGTCTTGCCTTGTGCCTTATGCCGAGTGCCTTTCCCTGCTTAATTGCTGTCTGAGCACATTCCTGACTGCGGCAGAGCTTCCTTAACATGTGTTACCTGTTATTCTTCCTCTTCATCTGCCAAACCAAAACTCTCACCTTCAGATCAGTTTGTGGTTATCTCCAGGATCCCAGGGCGATTAGGGTTCCTGATTCAGGTGCGCTGTGTGATCAAGGCAATCCACTTACTCCATGTAGCATCAGTGGCATGATGAACCTTTCCTTTGAACATCCACCCCAGCACTGGTAGTCGGGGTGCCAGGAGAAGCTGTGCTTCCATGCCAATCAATTCTGAGGTGGCTTGAACTCCTTCATAGGCTGCTAGAATCTCCTTCTCCATTGGAGTGTAGTCGGCCTCAGACCCTCTGTAGCTTCGGCTCCAGAATGTAAGAGGTCGGCCTCAAGTCTCCCTAGGCACCTTCTGCCAGAGGTTCCAAGAAGGACCATTTTTCCCAGTTGCAGAGGAGAGCATATTCTTCACCTCTGGTCCAGTCCTGACTGGCCCAAAGGCTACAGCATGAGCAATCTCCTGTTTGATCTGTTCAAAGGTTTTTTGCTGTTCAGGGCCCCACTGGAAATTGTTCTTCTTGCGTTTTATGAAGTAGAGAGGACTTACAATCTGGTTGTATTCTGGGTCCATAACGGGGCATGAACCATCTCATTATATGTCCTGAGTTTACTCATCATAGTGTCCACTGTTTCTTGGTTTTCCTTCCAGTGCATTGTTACAAGGAAATTAGCATAGATGTGTGCTCCTGCACATCTGATGTACACACATCTATGATGTCCACTTGACATTGTTGGGATTGCAATTGGATTGCCCGTCCCTTGCAAAAAGCACCTCTAACAGTGCCATTTCTCTCAGGCATCAGATCCCTTCTTCCATGGTCTCCCAGGTGCAAAGATGATGCCCCTGCTGGTCATCCCTGTAAGCAAACCTCTCTCTTACGCTTGTTAAAAGCCATGTCCAGAGATGAAGGGGTTCTGACTCCCTCACAGACCCCTGGTCAATACCCACATCCTGGGACATGGATCCTAAATACCTCGCTTCGGTACCATCAAACTGCGCACCTTAGCCCATAAGATCCCAGACTCAGATCCACTAGGTCAAAAGGGGTTCATCTGGTCGTTGAGCAATGTCTTTCCACAAATTGAGAGAATATGAATAAAAGGAGAATGCTGAAAAAGGTCGGTGGAGAAATCCTGAAATCGAACTCTGTGTGGTGTGCAACCTCATTCTTTTCAATGCTCATATCTGGTGACCCTGATGTGCAATCTGTGTTACGGGACCCTTTTCAGCACCCAAAACTCGACAGAGGTGGTAAGTGCCAGCAATCATCCTGTTAAAATCGGACAGTGGAGCCTGTGGGACAGGAATCCGTGGAGTCATGTAGTAATAATGGGGCAGGGAATTTCCCAAGAACACAGACTTTATCTAAAGGTCTTGCAACAGGTCTTGAATGCAGCAGGACATAAGGTTACGGATAAGCAATTGGAACATTTACTTTTGTTAGTTAAGGAACATTATAACTGGTTTCCTAATTACGTCAATTTTAAAATAGATGTGTGAGAAAAGGTAAGTGAATGTTTGTAAACCTGGAAAAACTCCGGTGCTGCTATTTCTGACTCTGTCTTCATTACGTGGCGCCTGTTTATGCATGCTTTACAACTGTTGAAAGTAATGGAGCCTGATATAGAAATACCGGACCCGCCCTCTCCTTTAAATTTGTTAAATGACCCCTCTCGGGGAACAGACGATGTATTACCTGCCACTTCTGTCAGTTTTGCTGATAAACCTAGCTCATGTCCCCCGCTGATGGGGGGCTTTGGGACCTCTGGCAGGAGGTCTGTCTTCTGCCTTTCACCATGCTAATCTCCCTCCAGCTGGGGGTCTGTCTTCTCCCTTTAATCCTGGTACTCTCCCGGCAATGGAATGTCTCTCTCCTGCCTCTAATCATGGTAATTTCCCTCCGGCAGGGACCTTCCCCCCGAACTTAATCCTGATGCTTGGTGCAGACCACAACTGCCGTTGACCCCCTCAGATGCTTTTCTGCAGTATAAGGGGGAGATGGCATCGGTGGGCACTAGGACCGTTGCACTGGAGAGATGCAGAGCTGAGGCTTTGCAAGCTGGTGATCTCTCCTCTTTAGCTTTCCCTGTTGCATAGCACCAGAATCAACTGCCTCTGCATGAGGGACTTCTGTACAAGGCTTTTTTGGAATTAAGGCTGTCTGTACGGGAAAATGGGGTGCAAGGGGCATTTACTATGGGTATAGCTGAAGGTATTTCGCATGACGCCCTGGGACTGGCAGACGTTGGCGAAGACTGTTCTTAGTGTCACACAATAAGCAGTCTACAAGTTAGAATACATGGAGTTGACTACTGTGCAGGCAATGGAGAATCTTAACAACGGGATCACCATTGGGCCTGACAATAAACTGGGCGGCAGAAATAACGAACCGGCAGCCAATGCTAACTTTGCACGTAAAGGATAGGGATATAACAGGATTGCTTGATACGGGGGTGGATGTCTCTGTAATTTTGTTTGGAGTCTGGCCTGCGACCTGGTTGCTGAAAGATACACAACATACCATTTGGGAATCAGGGGTATTGAGATACCTAAGCAGAGTACGCGTGTTTTGCCGGCATGTAGTCCAGGAGGACAGATAGTCTGGTTTCAGCCATTTGTTTTGAGCGCTCCGATCTCCCTGTGGGGATGAGATTTGCTAGAGCAGTGGAACGTACAGCTTGTAACTCAACCTGCAAATTTATGCAAGTGACCACTGACAAACCTCCCCTGTGGTTAGTAGATAAGCCGGTTTAGGTTGATCAGTGGCCCTTGAAAGGGGAGAAGTTCATTCAGGCACATAAATTAATACAACAGCAACTGGATGCAGGGCACATAATTCCATCTACAAGTCCTTGGAATACTCCCATTTTTGTGATACTGAAAAAGAATGGGAAGTGGTGGCTGTTACGTGATCTCAGAGTCGTCAATGCTGTACTGCAACCTATGGGACCATTGCAGCCAGGGGTTCCTGTCAATGATTTTAAAGATTGCTTCTTCACAATCCCGTTCCATCCTGACGACAGTGCTCATTTTGCCTTCTCATTGCCTGTGATTAATAATGCAATGCCCATGCATCAATATCAATGGGTTGTGTTGCCACAAAGTATGATGAATAGTCCTATAATGTGCCAGGTTTATGTGGCAGTTGTGCTGAAACCCATCAGGGAGAAACATAGCTCTTGCATTATTTATCACTATATGGATGACATTTTGGTATGTGCTTGGCAACAGGATCAATTAAATGTAGCACTGAAGGAGTTCTTGCGGGAGTTGCAAGCTAATGGGTTACAAGTTTCTGCTGAAAAGGTCCAGACATACCCACTATGGAAATATTTAGTCTGTCATGCCGCAGTCATTGACTCTAAAGCCGGTGGTAAAGATGTTGAATGATTTACAGAAACTGTTGGGTACAATTAATTGGGTTTGTCCACTTCTAGGCATCACTACACAGCAGCTGAAGAGTCTATTTGGTTTATTAAAGGGTAATTTGACATCGCTGCGCACCTTAACAAAGGAAGTAAAGGAAGCGATATGCCTCATAAGTCAGCAAACTGCTTTGTACAAAGAGGACCGAGTCGAGCCTGACCTTCCTGTAAGATTGTTTGTTTTTCCTATGGCAGTATACCCTTCTGCACTGCTGGGACAGCTTAACGAGTGCAGTGTCATACATTTAGAATGGATATTCTTGTCACATACTCCAAAGAAAACAGTAACCCCAGCACAGGAATTATGTGCAGAATAAATAAGTGGGGAAGATACTGATGCCAGTAGCTTACAGGGTATGATCCTGTGTGTCTGCATTTGCCTCTCATGGTCAAAGATTACAAATATCTGTTGCAAAATGCAAAATACTTTCAAATTACTCTAGTTGATTTCATGGGAAACTTTTCCTTTTCTTTGCCAGCAGATAAATTGTTGCACTGGCTGGCACAGTTATCTTCAACCCAGAATGTTATCTTATCACCTGTGCCTATCCCAGGTGCAAGAAATGTGTTTATAGATGGGTCTGGGAATACAAAAAGGTTGTTGTTGCATGACAAGGGGATATGGAAACATGCTTACACCCGAGAAAACAGTTCAAAGCAGCAGTGCGAGCTTCCTGCAGTAATCCTTGCCTTTTCTCTCTTTGAAACTGAAGCAATTAATGTTATTGCTGATTCTCAGTATGTGGTGGGTGTTGTACAAAGAATTCATTCAGCTCTGCTGAAGGAAATAAATCAGAAAACTCTCTTTGAATTGTTTGTCCAACTCAAGGCCCTTTTGGAAAAATGGACAGCCCCATTCTTTATCTTGCACATTTGCAGCCACACTTCTCTTCCCGACCCTATTACAGAAGGGAATGCAGTTGCTGATCGATTTACAGCAGCAACTTAGCAGTTTGATTATGTGAGAGCTTCACATTCCTTTTTCCATCAAAATGCATTTAGTTTATTCAAAAAGTTCGGCCTTATGCTCACTCAGGCTAAGGATATTGTGGGAGTCAAAGAAACTAACATGATCCCACTTGGAGGCACAAACTGATATATATGGGTCGGGGGTTTACATATTCAAAAGGAGGTTGAACTTATTACAAGTGGGGGTTTCAGGGGATGAGGTAAGGGGAAAAACCCAAGTTACACTTTTTGGGGTCTTAGGAATTACATCATAGGGAAAAACCACTTATCTTTTGGGGATTTCCATGGGAAAGATAGTCACATCTCTTGAGACAGGATTATGCAGGGAGGGGAAGATACAATAGGACACGTGATAACATTATGCAAAAAGTCTCTTGGCATCCTGCTGGAGAAGGCAAGAAAAATCCACAGGGATGAGGTCAATGAAGAGGGTTTTTTTCCATTGTCCCAAGGAGAGTAGTAAAATAGTCTTTTTGCTAATTCTTTTAGTTACTGGATCTAGGGCTACTGATCGGGATATATATATATATATATATATTATTTTGGTTTTGTTCCTTTTTTCCCCTTTCCCCTTCCCTTTCCCTTTTCCTTGTAAAATTGTATATATATATTTCAATTGTATATAACTGTAACATAAGTGTAAATATATTTATATATATATTGCTTTAGCTGTCTCTCTCTTGTTTCGGGTTTTCTTGGTTGTTTTTCTCCCTCTTCTCCCTGAGGTTTGGGGGGGGACTTCTTGTGGTAAGGTTTGGAGACTTGGCAGGGAGCGAACTTCAAACCATATCAGCTACAGAAGCTGGGAAAAACCCTCTTCATTGACCTCATCCCTATGGATTTTTCCTGCCTTCTCCAGCAGGATGTGAAGAGACTCTTTGCATGATGTTATCACATGCCCTGCCCAAGTCAGACAGTCTGCACCCTGATCTCATCAAACCTGTGCAGAAGACCTATTGTACCTTATCTCTCCCTTTGTGTTCCCTGAATCCTTGCATTCTGTAAACCTGAATACCTTTTTTCCCTGTAAAATCCCCCAAGATAAAATGGGTTTTCCCCAAGATGTAAATGTAAGACCCCAAATTTGTTAATGTGGGCTTTCCCCTTATGTCATCCCCTAAAATCCCCAATTGTAATAATTGTAATAGTTACAAATCCCTGTTGAATATGTAGACCCTAAACCCTTTAAATATGAACTTGTAAGTCCAATAAACATTCCAGTTTCTTGCCCCCAAACTGGGATTGTCTTAGCTTTATTGACCTCGGCAAATGGTGCCAAAACAAGTGGCACGGACCCTCGCTTCTAACATTTTGAAACAGTCGGCTAATCCATTTGGTTGGAGCAAGGATAGCGGTTCTCCTTGTTGCGGTGGAGGTGCATGGAACCGAACTGAAGAAAACGGAAAGGTGCGCATGAAATTTCAACCTTGGAAGCGGGACTTCTAGAGGAGTTGGTCTGTGAACGGGGTAATTATTTTTAAAATACTTTTGTAATGTTACGTAGGGAAACATGGGGGCAAACATATCCACTGAGCAAACCCATGCTTATAGAATTTTGCAGTGTGTGCTTAACCAGCACGGAAAGTCACTGGACGAATTGTCCTTACAAAACCTGCTGGTCTGGGCTCAACATAACATCACAGAATTGAATATAACTAATTTTTTGGATGATGCTTTATGGGACAAAGTGAGGATGCAACTGTGGGAGGAAGTGACGTGGGGAAATGAAAAGGCTGATAAAGTTTTAAAACCATGGTGCATTTTATATGAAACCCTGAGAGACTGCGCAGCTGCCGAACAGACCCCTCTGAACCCCCCAGTAGCAACCTGGACACCCCAAATGCATGTATACCTCTGTGGGATCCCCTGGAAGATAAATTCCCCCTGCCTGTGTCCCTGTCATTAGCTGAAACTCCTTCCAAATCGTGTGAGGAAGGAGACTTGCGCAATACCGCTACTGCACCTGCGCGGGGGGCTCCTCAAATATGCCATACAGAAAATTTTCCAAGCCCAAACATTCTGGGAATGCCTAATTCCGTTATGGAGGAAAATTGTTGGGAGTCAGACTTATTCAGTCCCGAAGAAACAGAGTCCCCTGACCCCAGGACACAGTGGTAGGGCTTGTGGTGGGAGGCTGCGGTGACTGGGGACATTGATATGCTAAAAACCTTCCCCGTATACACGCTGTAGGGGACGCAAGTCCTTATATAACAAGGAAAAACACGCTCCTTGTGAGGTGGTGAAACAAAGAGAGTTTATTTTAAAATCCGGACTGTTTTATCCTTTAACACCATGTGACTTCTTTAGCCAATAAGGTTACCTATGTCGGAGCATACTCACCTGGGGTCCTCTGCCCCGGCATGTACCCTGTGCCCTGGACACACCTCCCACATCACCCCTCCCTTAATTATCTAAAGAAGTTACGAAAACAGTGCAAAACAACAACAGTGCACACAATCAGAACAGTACATTGTAAACTACCAAGGTTCGCAATGACCCAGTGAATCCAAAAAATCGGTCCGAGAAACTGCTCAGAGACTTTTTTATCTTTAAGCAGCAAGGTATTTGTTTATTCAATGTTGGGAGTAAGCCAACTCGCTCTGGACAAACTTGCTCGAAGGCTTCACACAAAATCAGCAGTTTTTATACAATCTTTGTCTATGATTAAATGCATATTCAAGTGATTACAACATCTATCTATACATATTAATTACAGGTAAAGTATAGGTTGAGTTCAGGCGGGGCTCGGGGCGGTGCTTCTCTTGGTCCTCAATCCTGAGGGTACTTCCACTCTTCCTCCATGGGTCAGGGGGTTTCAACTCATCTTCCTCAACCTGACCCTTCTTCTCTTCCATTGTTCTTGACCCACTCACTGAAGCTTGGAAAAAACCCTGACTCCCGGCCTATTTCTTCTATTCAAATGTCTACCTTATCCTGCTGTATTTCTAATTTATTGCTTCTAGGTCTATTACATGTTCTTGTACTATTCTCTTAAGCTTTGGTCCAGTAAGTAGAACAGAACAAGCACAGATCGTTTTGGATGTTGGTAACTTGTTAGCAGCCCAAATTTCTTAGTTAACTCTTTTGGGTCTAGCCTCCTGTTTCATTCCCCCCTTTTTATTTATAACTTACAAATTCCTTCGTCGAGTTCTAATGGATATTGATAGGTATGCATCACTACCCAAATTATCTGCATCCTTTTGACCATGGTACTTAATTTGTACCATAGTCAGACATTTAAGATAAATAGCAGAATCATGACAGCTCCTGAAACCATTATTGGATGTATTAAATAGTGTTACTTGCCAGAGTAGTCGCTGAGTCGTTCTGTTCACTTCCTGGACCAGTTTTTCTATATCAGGATGTTTAAGCATTGCTTTAAAAGATTAAAGTTCATTCCTATCTGCAATTTCGGCACATGGTGATACATTATATAATCAGCTTCAATCAGTTGTCTAGTAGTCACTGGAATGATATAATCAAAGTCACAGCCTATTATTTTAGTAAAACAAAAAAATTAGTACCACTCACTACTTCATGACAAGTATCTATGATCAAATGAACACAAAAGATTCTAACACATGCACATCCGTTTCCTACGTAGTAGACTTGTGATTGGGTTTTAGCATGGGGAAGCATTTCAAAGGTACACACACTATCTTCAGTATCTAAGCATAAATCTTCATTTTCTACTACAGCATTTTCACAGATATATCCTAATTGTCCTTTAGGAATACATGCCTCATGACTGACTGACTGTCACTTTTTCTTGGTGTGATCGTAACTTGCCCAAACATTATGGTCTATGGGTCTGACAATTACATTTTGGTGTATAGTTCCTAATGTCAAAATAGGAAAGATGGTCTTTTCTTTAGCTGCACTGACAGTGAGTACATAAGCTTCAATTTGTTCATATTGAGGATTGTAAGTGAAATTCACTAACTGCCACCACACTTGGTAATTTTTTCTCAAATTGTGTAGTGGAACTGTTTCTAGCTATTATTTCTCTTACCTCTTGTGGTAATATTCCTGAGGTTTCTTCCCTTAATATTCCTGCAGCTACAGATTGTACCCACTGTTGAGTTTGGAGACGTACCCTGTGCCCTGGACACGCCTCCCACAACATGCAACCAAACAGACCTCCACACTGGGATCCTATTCCGTATCCAGTCTTAAAAGACTTGAAAAAATTGCGACTTAGAAACCTCGTTCACTATGAGTATACTGGACAATCTCTTTAGTGCTTTTACTCTAACCCCCCACGACTGCTCCTCCATCGCTAGAATGACACTAACTATGATGCAGTACACCTTATTTGAAACAGAGTGGAAAAGCCTGAGTAAAAAAACCACAGAGGAAATTTTAACCACAAATGGTACTCCTATAAAAAATATACTGAACAAACAACTTGGTGAGGGACCCTATGTTGCCCCTGCCGCACAGGCAAGGATAGCACTCCATGATTTAAACCTTGCAAAAGACCTAGCACTGCAAGCCTTTAGTAAAATCTCAAAGGCAGCAGTGCAATCTCCCTCCTTTACCATGATTCGTCAGGGACCGCAGGAACCATTTCTCCAGTTTGCAGACAGACTCAGAGACACAACAAACAGATTGATAATAAAGTTGCACAGGACGCCCTGTTTCAGAAACTTGCCATAGAACAGGTAAATGCTGATTGCCAAAAAATACTGCGAGGTATGTAGGACCCCACACTGGCAGAGATGTTACAAGCCTGCAACAATGTAGGAACACATACTCACGCCACTGCTTCCCTAGCAGAGCCTGAGAATCCCTTGTCCCGCCACCGCAGGAGCGCTGCTTCGGCTGCAGGCAACCCGGTCACATAAGGAAATACTTCCTGAGAAAAAGGCAGTCAAACCAACTGCCTGTTTGTCACTGATGCAGACAGGGTTCACATTTCGCAAAAGATTGTCACTCTAGGTTTACCAAAGAAGGACAGCCGTTGCCGCCACGAGGAGACGGGAGAGGAGTGTCGGAAAACTTCCAGCGCAGTGCTTGTGGGAGCAACGCGATGACACAAAAAGTTCCCACCGCCAACCTCAGCACCTGGTACCCATCCCCTCCTTAAATCTGATGCCTACTGGGCTGGTACTAAGAAAAAAATCTCCGGAGCAGTTAATTAGGGGTGAGATAAGAAAGGGTTTATTATGCCAAGGTAAAAGATGTTACAAGACGCGCGTCAGCCATACCTGAGATGTTACATTTTATAATACCATCTATCCGATCCCAAATGTATCCACCCTGTGGCCTTTACTCTGGACTGCCCCAGGTCCACCCCCTGAAAATGGGTCTGGGGTGTATTTTGGGACCCTCTCTTCATCTATCTTCATCTTCTTCAGGGCACAGAGGGTACATGTTCACCCAGTTCTTGACTTCATTTTGTTATTCAGGCCCTGATATGTTGTTCTGCAAACAATCTAGACCTTGCCTTGACAAGAGACTAAACATTTCTACTGGATTCGGGGGTAGGAATGATATAGGGTACATAGAATGGGGTAAGAGGGTTAAGGAATGTGTAAACTAAGGGTACTACAGGGAAAGGGACAAGGGAGTGAGGGTTGCTGCTTTTAAAAATCTACTTATAAAACTTATAAGGCTTACAAATATTAGAAAAATAAAAAAAAAACATTAGGGGCTTAAGGCATCACATCCCCACACCTCAGGCAGTGCCGGAGTCGATTTGGCAGCAGCAACAACTGTAATCCTGCTTGATTCAAAAGTCTCCTGGCAATCCTAGAATGCATAAATCATTAACCATTTGAGTCTCTGACACCTGCCCAAGCCAGACAGTCCGCACTCTGATCTCATCAAACCTGTGCAGAAGACCTATTGTACCTTATCTCCCTTTGTGTTCCCTGAATCCTTGCATTCTCTAAACCCATTTTCCCTGTAAAATCCCCCAAGATAAAATGGGTTTTCCCCTATGATGTAAGACCCTAATTTTGTTAATGTGGGTTTTCCCCTTATGACATCCCCTAAAAACCCCTAATTGTAATAATTGTAATAGTTACAACTCCCTATTGAATATGTAGACCCTAAACCCTTCAAATATGAACTTGTAAGTCCAATAAACATTCCAGTTTCTTGCCCCCAAACTGGGATCATCTTAGTTTTATTGACCTCCACAGGTGATGGCTTGCAAGACCACAGAGAAAAAGACTCCAGACCAATGTAGTATACAAGATAAAAAGAGCAGGTCCTTTACTCAGACCCTCAGGCCCAGGGTAATACACATAACACGCCCCCCCTAGACAGTGGTTCTACGATTTTATAATATGGTCCATACAATTCCAGAACTATCCACCCTCCGGTTCTGCCCAGTTCTGCCCCCTGACACATCCCTTTGGGAATTGGGTCTGGGGTCTTTGTGACCCCTTCTTCCTCATCTTCTTCACAGCACATACAGTCCTTGGAGCTCCTCCAAAGTTCTAGGCTTGAAGGTTGCTTTGTCTGTTGTGGTATCTTTTGTTCAGGCTAGAGGTGTTTTTCTACAATCTTGAAAAGAAGTCTAAACACGCTAAAGGAATTTAGGGGGTTTGAGATGAAATGGGGTAATAGTGTTAGGTATGTGCAAGCTACTGTGCTAAAGGGTGGCATATAAAACGAGAAGATGCAAAAAAGGAGCTCCAGAGTCAAAGACACATCCCCATGGAGGTACAGTCAATGCTCTAGTTTATTCCAAAAATACACACATTATCAAGGGTCCTACAGGGTTCACACGCTCTATTCTAACTTTCTATTGGTTACATTCATTTTCACACACTATATCTATAACTTTATTGGCTCTACTAGCCAAGGTACATTTCCAGCCCCCCCCATCTTCTGGTTTCTCACACCCTGGATAACATCTTCCTTCCTTGTTTTCCTCTATGCAGTTTTCTGATATCTGCTGCTCAAGGACACACATCTGCTGCTGGAGAAAACAGGTCCCTGCCATCCAGCACGCAGGCTGGATTGTGCAAGCAGGTCTGAAGCAGTATGTTATGTCCTGCATCATCTAATATATCAAGATAACGCAGATCACTAGCAAAATAACTATTCCAGATTTTACCAAGTCTTGTAACCATCCTGATAATCCTAGATTGTTTAACCATTCTTCAAATGGTGACACATTGACAGTAAACTTTTTCATGTTGTCTCTCAACTTTTGGAGATCAGCGTGTATTGAAGTTGAATGATCTGATAAATTCATACAACACATGCCTTCAAAATCCTCACATCCGTACCCTTGTGTTAAAAGTAAAAAATCTATTGCAGCTCTACTTTGCAAAACAGCGTGCCTAATGCCATTGACATCATTTGTTAGTTCAGCAATAATTTTTGATGTTATTTTTAATTGCTTAGCAGTCCGACATGCTAACTTTTTAATTTCTTTCAACGCTTTTGCAGTGCCAATTGGTGCTAAAAAGGAAGCAATTATGTTGGTTGGAATGTCCCACAATTGAACATTATCATTACAATTTGGCCCTAGTTGATGCACATTTCCCTTGGTTCGACCCCTCTTTGTACGGTTCCAAAGTGTGTTATTCAGCATCTCAAGCATGGTGGGTTTAAACATGGTAAGTTTGCCTATATAGCATGGTCCACCTACTGGATAGCTAGGAATTCCAGGTCAGGCTCTATCTCCACAGATTAAAAATGTGTGGTTTGGTAACCTCATGCCTACAGAGTTGTTTCCCCAAACATCACTGTATCTACACTGCGGGGGGCAATAGTCCATTTCTTGCAATCCCTTATATATTGGGTTCTGTGGAGAAACAGTTTGTGTTGATGATAATTTTGCCTGTGAATTGATTAACTGCTGAGTAACAGTGCCTGTGCCTTTAAACATAACTGCTCCAAATGCAGGTGGCACAGATCGTAATAGTTCTAGTTCTTGGGGCTCAAACATGGTTTGATTCAAAGCCATAATAAGTTGTCCCTGCCACCAAGCGGTATAATTAACACCAGTATTCATACTTTGGGCAGTCGCATTAGCTTTGGTGTCATTCATCTGGGCAAGGGTTGCATTTTTTATAAAAGAGCTAAAATCCTTGGGGTCAAAATATGGCATTCCTATTAAACAGGTTCGAAATGGATCTTCAGGTGTGGCCATGGACAGACAAAAGGACTTCCGTCCAGTTTCATTAGCAATGGTGACCCATATGTTTGAACGTGGTGTAATTCGGGTTTACCGCATCAGTTTTGATGATGTGCAGTCCCCATAGGAGGGACACTACCCACAGTGACCACATTGTACACGCAGTATGGTCGATTTCTTTACCTGTTCCACTTGTTGTAATGCTTTTTTTTTTTTTCTGTTAGGGCAAATATTCTCTGGGACAACCAAAAGGTATCAAGATCCCCAAAGTTACAAATTCTCACACTGGGGTCTTGATAAACTATTCTCGCTGCTAGCTAAGCTAAAGCTAGTTCTAACAAATTGATTATTACAAACTCCACACCTAAGCACTAAAATCAACTTTTCCCTACAACTAATACACACGCAATTTCTATAAGCACAAATGTCCTTATTCAGCTCCCATACTCCCCAGGTCCTTGTCGCCACTAGATATTTTCTGTGACGAAGTCAGGTGAAACTCTGGTCAGTCCTGGGATGCCTGTTGCTTCTGCGACGGTTTTTGCAAGTTCTTCGATTGCTCGTCATTGTCTTTAGTGGGAGTAGTTTCTTTCACAGCCACCGCAGGGCGTGTCCATTTACTGGGTACCCACAATGGTCCTTTATCTGTAGAGACACAACTGTAACCCTCACCTGTAAATAACAGAGGGTTAGGGTCTTCCCATTCCCCTGTCTGTGGGTTTTTATATCGAATTTGAATTTCTGGGGTTGCTTGCATCTTTACTGTTGTGTGTTACTACAGGAGGTTGTTCTGCATCTCCCGCTAAACTTAAAAAATTCAGAGTAAAGAGTACCTTACTTAACTTAATAGGGGGGTCTGTAACTTCTGGATCTTTCTGTTTCTTAAGATATTCTTTAAGGGTTCTGTTTGCTCTCTCTACAATTTCCTGTCCAGTAGAAACATGTGGTATCCCAGTGATATGTTTTACACCCCACTTCTGCAAATATCTCTTTACTTTTCCCCCTACATATGCTGGTCCATTATCTGTCTTTAAAGTTTTTGGAATCCCCATAACTGCAAAGTATGTTGCTAAATGCCTAATCACGTGTAATGCCTTTTCCCCAGTTTGTGCTGTGGCCCATATGAATTTTGAAAAGGTGTCAATCGTTACACGTACATATTTCAACCTGTCAAATTCTGGTACATGTGTTATATCCATTTGCCAGATTTCACACTCCTGTATTCCTCGTGGATTTACCCCTAAACCTAATCCCGCTCCAAACTGACCACACTGAGGGCATGTTCTTACAATACCTTTGGCATCATTCCAATCAATATCAAATTGTCTTTTCAAGACCCTAGTCGATTGATGAAATAGTGCATGACTTTCTCTTGCCATGGCAAAAGAATCGACTGGCCCTGGCATGGAGAGACTGACAAGTGAATCTGCCACAGCATTTCCTTCTGCTAATCCAAACTCATTCTGATGGTTTCTGATATGGATGATACAGCCGATTTTTGTTCTTAGTTGAATTGATCTCTGGATTTGTCTGAACAACTCTTCCAGGCGCAGATTCTTCGGTGGTCTTATCAGAGCATCTTCTATTCTCTGCACCACTCCCACGGCATACTGTGAGTCAGAGACTACATTTAACGGGACTTCCTTCCATATCACTAATGCCCATGCTATAGCTGCAAGTTCAAGAGTTTGTAGACTATCGCCTTTCTTTTCTTGTATTAGATGTTTTTGCCATTGATCACGTTCTTCCATACACAAATAGCAGTCATACTACGCTTCCCTGCATCAGTAAAAACGGTATGTCCTTGTACTGGTCATTTCACGACTTTTGGTCGTGACATCCAGGTATACTGCGAAATGACTTGTAGTCTCTGATCCTTTGGTAAATCATTTCTAACGACACCAGAGAAGTCCAGCAATGCTATCTGCAACGGGATTGAGTTCTGTAGCATCCAATCTAAGTCTTCAGTTTTTATGGGTGTGCTGATCTGTGCTGGTTCACTGCCGTTGACATCTTTACAGTGTTGATGTCCTTTTCGGATAAGGTACCCAATGACTTCTAATCATTGCCAGATACTTTTTGGTGCTGTGCTCGGTGGGAATAACCATTCCAAGATTGCTATTCTCTGCTGTTGCTTACTCTGCTTGGCATCTACAGGAGTTTCTTGTGACCTCTCTCCCCCTTTTTCTTTTTGCCAAGCAGGGCACTGTGCAAGGATGGTAAAAGGATAGTTACAGTGATTGCAAATAAGAATGCAAAACGGCATGTCCTCAAGACGGTGATCGGCACTTGTGGAGGCGATTTTCTCACTAAGGTGTTGTACAGCTTTTTGATGCTGGGGTTCCCATTGCACCAGTGCACTGGGATCAGTGCCTCGTAAAAGGGGCATAAGGGGTTGTAAGTCTTCATTCGATATTCCCACAATGTTGCGTACCCATTGTAAGTCACCGACAAGCTTCTGGACATCATTAAGAGTCTTGATAGATGAGGTAAGAGTAATCTTTTGAGGACTGACTGTGGTTTTGTGAACTAGTCATCCTAAGTATTTCCAGGGGGAGGTCGTTTGAACTTTTTCTGGAGCTATAACTCGACCTTTGGTAGCTAATTCTTTGGCACTTTTTACTTGAAGACATGGATCAAACAATTCTTTTTGGCAAAACAGGACATCGTCGATGTAATAGTAAATGATGGTTTCAGGCATGGTTGCCCGAAGGGGTTCCAGTGCCCAGGTAACATACATTTGACACATGGTGGGTGAATTCTTCATCCCCTGTGGGAGAACAGTCCACTCATATCATTTTGCGGGGGCAGTTTTATTAACAGAAGACACAGTGAATGCAAACCGGACTGTATCTTCTGGTTGTAGTGGAATTGTGAAGAAACAATCTTTTAAGTCAATGACTAAGACATTCCAGTCTCGAGGTAACATTATGGTGTAACAGACAGATAACATACAAATGCCAAAAATTATGTTTCGCCCTTGTTTCTGCCTGTCAAAAACTTCCTACCAAAACTTCTGTGTCAGTTTTCCACCAGAAGTTCTCACCAGAATTTTCCCACTGGAGTTTTCCTGCCAAAAGATCCTGGTATTGTTCATAGTTATCATATCTCTGCGAACATCTGAATAGGGTTACGTGCCAAGAAACCACACACAACTTCCTTTGAATACTATAAAAGATGAACAGAAGTTTGGGAAGAACAGGGAAAGAGAAGTGAGAAAGAGAGTTTGTCTATACCAGCTAAAAAATCTCTTCTCTGCCTCACCCTCACCTTTTCTTTTCTTCTGCCACTGTAAACTGCCTGCTGTCACCAGAGACTGGACCTCTGCCGTCTTGGAGTGGACCGAGACCCACCGTGCTAGCCGCGTGAGTTTTTCCACCCTAATCATATTTCTGAGGGCCAAGAAGTGCATACCGAGATCTCCACATGGCCTGGGGTCGCCCGGTGTGAGTGGCGTGAGTTGCAGAGAGGCCCACATCCTGGTTGCATTCCAGAGAAACCCCCCCACAGCTAAAGAGATAACATCACATCAAAAGCGGCAGAGACCAGAGAAAAAAAAAGGGCAAAACCTGTTTCTCTCTCCCCCCCCCCCCCACTCCACAGATCAACTCGGACAAAAAGGTAGTTTTTTGGTGGTAATCTTTTTCTCTGTTTTTAAAAGTAATCTTAGCATTTTCTAACCTTCTCTTATTTTTTCCTCTTTCTCTTTGCATCTCTTAGCAATTAATAAAAACAGTTTTGGTATCAACAGATAACTTGTATGAGTTTTAATTTTGCTCAAGGGAATATTTGAATATAAAAATTCTTTCTGCAATATTTTAAAGAGATTGCAACACGTGGGCAGTGGCATACCAGGTTGCAATGCACCCATGGTCCACATTTGATCATTGACTTTTTGCAAGTCATGGAGTAAAAACCACTTTCCAGATTTCTTGGGTATAACAAAAATGGGCGTGTTCCATGGGCTGAGAGACGTTTTGATATGATTTGCTTGAAATTGCTCTTCCACTAACTGATGGGCGATTTCCAGCCACTCAACAGTCAATGGCCACTGCTCAACCCACACAGGCTCATTGGTTTTCCATTGTATTTTCGGGGTTGGCGGTTTGTCAGCAGTGACCGGGGCTAAAAAGTCTGTCCAGTGGCAGGAACATGTAGAGTAGTTCCCAACTGTGTCATTACATCTTGTCCAATTAGCCCTCCCAGGTCCCCTGGTAAGGGCATAATGTAAGGTCGAATGTTGACCTGCTGTCCTTCTGGAAATTTAACCTGTACGGGATAGACAGCTTGAAGGGGAGTTGATCCTCCTCCTACGCCTTGGACTGCATCTAGAACAGAAGTCAAGGGTCAATTTCGTGGCCAGTGTTTCTTGCTAAAAATGGATATATCCACACCAGTGTCCATCATTGCTTGAACACAGTGTGTCGTTGCCTTACAAACGAGTTGCAATAATACCATAGGTCGCTGTTGCATCCATTGTACCAAGTTGACTACGGTGCCACCAGAGGAGCCAAATCCTTGGTCACCTCGCAGGGGAAGTTGTGAAGTAATCTCATGACCCGTACTTTGTTTCGCATAAATAAGCAATTGAGCAATTCGGGTTCCTTTTGCAATAACAAGTTGTGGACACAAGGTAAAGGCTGCTATTAATATTTCTCCGGTGTAATCGGCATCAATTACGCCTGGAAACACAATAAGTCCTACCATCCCAGCAGATGATCGCCCTATCAGGAGAGCTCCTACAGTGCTGTGTTCCTTATAAATGGATCCTTTCACTCCAGTTGGGATTTTCTGAACGGCAGTCGACGTAAAGGTTGCATCTACTGCTGCTGCCAAATCGATCCCCAAGCTTCCCCTTGTGGTTGGGGGCTGTAATTGGCGGATAATGTTGGGCCTGCAACTTGTGTCTTTGTGCTGGGGCCCCTCGTGCTCGGTTTCCTGTTTTTTGGGGCTCGGCATACACAGGTATTATGGTTATCCTTTTGGCAATTATCACACCACACGGAGACGTGACAAGTCTTTTGAAGATGTCCTTTTCCACCACATTGGTAACAGACACCTTGAGGAGTGCTTTTACTCGTTTGTGGAGATATTTTTTGTACTGCAGCAGCCAACATACTAGTGGTGGGTTGCATTGCTGCGGCAAAGGCATTTGCCATAGTTTGGCTCTGCTGAGTCTGTGTCGCACGGGTAGCCATCTCAATTATGTCTGCTACCTCTGCGGTTCGGGGAAGTGTGGTTAGGATCGTTTTGGTTTTATCATTGGCATTCTCAAAAGCTAATATCTTAAACATCGATTGTTTTGACTCCTCTGCCGTATCTTGTTGTGCTGACAATGCTTGCATCAATCGATCAGTAAAGTGGGTATATTCTTCAGTTAATCCCTGACGTATATTCGTAAATGCAGGTGTTGGATTTGCATCGGGAACAGCATAGAACGCCTGTCTAGCAAGTTGAGCAACTAGATGATGTAATCCTATAGGATATTGTGTCTGGAGGGTCATATTTGCAAAAGGTCCACTTCCAGTTATCATGTCTGCAGTGAGGCCAAACAGAGGATCATTTGGGGCTCGGGGTCGTCCTGCTTCTAGTTCTGCAAGCCGCTGCCACTCTTGGGTCCAGATGAGCTGCTGAGATGGGGTAAGTAGGAACTTCACCAGGTTTTGGCAATCAGTTGGACTGTTGGTGTCGGCTGTGAAAAGCCAGTCAAGCAAAGCTCAAGCTACTTCTGACTTGATGCCGCTTTCATTGACTGTTTTCGTGGCTTGTTGTAGAATCTTCCAGTTATGCTGCTCATACTGTGGTCCATTTGGTCCTACAATTATTGGGCATGCAATAGTGCCAGCAGCTTGCCATTCCCCTTCTAGTATAGCATCCCTAATTATTCCAGTCCAACGACTTGTCTGTGGTCCTGTTGTCGTCACGGGATTACACGGTGGTGGTGAGATCTCTGAGAACGGGGTAGATGGGTTAGGCAAGCAAGGAGGATCTGCCCTGGATGCTGACAACAATTTTTGTACTGAGTTTTTAGTGGAAATGTTGCTGCAATTATCTGTGCTCTCATGCCTTTTTTCCAATAATGTTATAGATTTTTCAATTTTTTCTTCCACCTTTTCCATCATCTTCTCCATTTGGTGTTGTAACATCTTGAGGTGCTTTTCTTCCCTTAAGTTTTTCAACTCGGTCTGTATTTCATCAGTAGTGGATAGGTCTTCATCACTATCTGACGGCATTTCTGTATCATTGCCAGCAGGGAGCGGTATTTGATCAGGCTGCGCTCCTGGTGGTGGAGGTGGGCGTGTTTTAGGGCGGCAGTTCGACCCGTCGCTTATTTCCCCGCTCCGTAACGGAGCAGGGTGCACTTCCGGATGTGCTTCCAGTTCAACTTCCTGCTTTGCAGGGGACGGGTCCTCCTTTTCTGCCGCGGCAGCACCAGATTCAGAAAGCATTTCAGTCACAGATTTACATTGCTTACCACCGGTAACCCCCTTTACCGGTTGTGCCCCCTCCCATTCCGAAAAAAACCTTCAGTCCGCTGGTGGGGGGAGGCGAGACAGCGGGTCGCTGAGCCTCCAGGGTAGCAAGCGCCTGCACCGCAGTGGCGTTTACTTTTGTTTCGGTTCTCATGCCCTTTAGTGTATTCATGATTGTACGCCAAGGAGGACCGAATGTTGAGGTGTGCTTATCTTTCCCTGAGATACTCAAGTCCCAAAGGGTATCTCCCAAACCGCGCCATTCCTCAAAGGTGAAAAGGAGAGGGGGCACTTTAAAGAAACCGTTTTCACGGGCCCAAGCAATAAGTTTGTCGAATACCTTCTCAGTTACTGTTTCACCTCGCTTAGCAAGGATAGCTAACAGCAGCTTTTTAGCTGCAGCAAACTCCGATTCCATGCTTGCAGCAAGCGACAGGGGGAAGGTAGCGATCCTTCCTACCTCAGTTCGTGCCGACTGGCCCCGCGACCGAAACTCCTCTGTCCAGCTCCAATCAGCCTCTCACGTCTCCGACCGCATCTGACCGCAAGGAGATCAATCGGCTATCTGCATTCTTCTACCTTTTCGTGCTTTTTATCACCTTTCCGGGCGCCAGATAAAACGAGAAGATGCAAAAAAGGAGTTCCAGAGTCAAAGACACATCCCCATGGAGGTACAGTCAATGCTCTAGTTTATTCCAAAAATACACACATTATCAAGGGTTCTACAGGGTTCACACGCTCTATTCTAACTTTCTATTGGTTACATTCACTTTCACACAATATCTATAACTTTATTGGCTCTACTAGCCAAGGTACATTTCCAGCCCCCCCCATCTTCTGGTTTCTCACACCCTGGATAACATCCTCTGTCAGGGTTGACAGAGAATCTGTCAGCAGCCTGGCAATTAGTGATGAGGAATTTAAACAACTTTTAGGAAATATTTACTGTAATGGTGGACGGAACAAACGTAATGAAACCCAGACCAAAGGTCACCAATCAAAATGTGTATAGTGTCACCAATAGCATGTCACAGCATGCACAGTGTTTTCAGTGTCACCAATAAGAGTGTGTGCAGTGTCTTATGCTTGAGACTTTTGACCAATTGTGTTGTGGCACGATAGTGTACAAAGAGTATAAGAGAAACACTTGAGAGCAATAAACAGCTTCCTGATCACCTTGCACCTGGACTATGTCTGACTCTGATATCTGTGTCGCATTGGTCGTTCCGACATTATCAGAGACATATGGAGACGCCGACGTGATTACAGAGTTGAAGAAGGATTTATCTCCAACTTCGAGAAAGAGTTTGGAGGAATTCCTCTCCAAGAGAGAGGGGCTGCCGTGACTTCCCTCCTAGAGGGGGAAAGAGCAGAGATTTTCTCTCCTAGAGAGAGATTGGACCTGTGGGATGAGGCACAGGGGGAACGGAGCCCGGTGTAGCTGGAGAGCGGGGTTGGTTCCCGCAAAAAGGTCCAGACCTGAACTTTTTCGAACCCTCATTAGGTAAGCTAACGGGGGTGCCACCGGGGACAATATTTTAATGACGAGACAGCATATAACGAAGGAGGAAAGTGTAGTTCTATCTACTTGGAAAGTCCTCCTCAACCAAAAGAATGTCAAGGTTGCTGAATTTAATTTGCAACATGTGCTGTTATAGTACTGAAAATAAGACTTTGAAGCTACTACGTTAAGTTGCATTTCGTGTGTTTGCCTAACACTTGTTCTGTGAGACTTTGAAAGATTTAGAAGCGTACGGGAGGCAGTAATCTGTGCAATAATTCATATAAGAACTAAAACTCTGAAACGCAGTTGCTCAGAAAGATAAGCAGGTTGCCGATGTAACAAATTGTCCTTGAACTACACCTCCAAGCAAAAAAATGCAGAAAAATTTAATAATTCACTCCCGGAGACAGAAAAGAAGTAAGGACCCCCCCTCTCCACTGCCACTGCTGCAGAAAAAAACCAGTTTTTCCACCAGATAACTCCACTGAGAAAACAACTAAGAAAGAAATTCAAGTCAAGATATATAAGCGAATGGAGAGGGACAGAGATAAATTAGAACAGTGGGGACTGGGCAGAAAACAAGACAGCAAGGCCCATCCCTGTATAAGCCTTTGAACTTCTTCACAGCCTGAGTTACCTATTTTTTTGTTCATGTACTAATTGGCTGTTTCAGTCTCACAATGTGTGTAAGATAAAACACAGAAAAATATGCAACAAATCAAGTTTGGTGTCATGGAAGCCTGAAGACGATCTCTGCCACGGGGGGGGGAAGAAAAGGGGGGCAAAAAACTGCCTTCTGATATTTCTGTTAATTCTCGTGTTAACTGTAGTGTCTGTTGAATGTGTTTTTGTGAGCTCACAATATTATTGTTACTGTGTGTGTGTATGTGAAGAAACAAAGTTCTTTGCCAGGAGAAAAAGGAAAAAGAAAAGTAAAAAGCCCTCCCTTGAAAAGATTCAGCCTTGCCAGGGAGAAAAAACAGTGTGTATTTCACATGATAAAGGCGGTCTGTTGCTTGCCAACTAAGCAGGAGTGAAACTCTCCTACTTTGTAAAAATTGCAACTTTGTAACCTTCTGATTGGAGAAAGAAATTGTCTTACAATTTCATAACATAGTCTTACTAACTGTTTTCTGAAGTTGTTCATTAAAATAACCAAAATTGTTTTAAAATACATACAGAAATGTAATGGAGAAATAGAGTTTTTAAAGTAACTACTGACAACTGCCTGTGATAAGAAAATTCCAGAGCGTGTGGGGGGAGCTATTCTCCGGAGGAGCTGCGGGGCACAGCTGCTCTACCTTGCCTCTCCTCCCCCTGCTCAAACAGCTCTGTAAACATTCTTTTGTTGTTTCTGTATTTTACAGATAGGTTTTTTGAGATTGTTGAGGAAGCTTTAAGGTAGACTTATTTGGTGGAATACCTAGCTCAAAAATATCTTATTTGACAGGGGCAGTTTTTGCCAGAGAAAAAAGGGAAAAATAAATAAACTGTTTCTAGCTGGAAGTTTCCACCTTTGTGGAAAGAGAGATAAAATCTAAAGATATAATACAGGAAATTGCCTAACCACAGACAGCGTTTCAAGTTTAAACTGCATCTGTCCTAGTCTCTGTGCTAAGCAGCAGAAGTGTGTCCTTGTTATCAGGTGACAAGCTTAAACCAGAACTGTTGCTGCTTTGCAGGTGTGCATTCTGGATCCCCTGGTGTACTCTTATGAGCAAAACCCTAGTTTAAAGCACCCTGAGTGAGTTTTACTGTGGCTTTATGTAAATTGCTAAAGTTGAAAGCTGCTTTACAAGTGTTAACTTCTTAAATACATCAATGTAAGTTAAACTGTTACACCTATTTTGTTTAAATAAGATGTTTAAAGTTTTCATGCATATCCCAGAAAAATACGTAAATATCAGCAAAAATTCAGAATTGGCTGCTTATAAATCCTAGCTGATCATATCGTTTCAGAGGCTGGGTGAGACTGCTTAAGTTTTAAAAGGACATGACTGTTCTCCAGTTTCATTTTTTACATTCAGAGAGGCAGGACTCTGCCCTATGAATTTGTGAATCCTGTTCAAATCCCAAGCCATGTGTGGCTTGATAAAAGAAAAGAAAAGATACAAAACTATATTTAATCCAATTATGCAACTAAGACCCTTATCAAAATCAGTAATCTCATCCTCTGAAAGATTTCCATATGCTGGAATTTTGAACAGTCAATTGTTTCTTCATAATGAAAGCTGTTATTTGCTTTTATTGAAGTTACAGTGACCTTCCTGAAGTTCAGTGTGTTTTACTTTACAATAGGAGAAAATTGTTCTGCAGTACAACATGATAAAATGCTGCTTAAAATGATAAAAGCAAAGTAAAAGGAAATACAGAAGTTAGAGACCTAAAAAGATGAGTTAAAACTAAATGTGATTGTTCTAACCAATGTTATTTGAGAAGCAGGATTGAAGAATGCTCCAGAAAAAATTCAAAGAACCAAGCCATGGAACCTATCTCCAACAGGGAGGATTACACTGCAAAGAATCATCACTAAACCTTCAGCTTCAAAGAAAAACTGCAAAATTACCCACGATACCCACTTAAAACTGACTGAACTTGCGAGTTTTGTATTAAAGGTGAAGAACAACTTAAAAGAAGCAGATGAACAAGAGCCGAGAGTTAATTACGTCCCAGACATCGGAGACAACTTGGACTGACTTCTCTCAGAAGACCCTGAATTTCCAGCTGTATTAGCAGACTGTAATAGTGATTTATCTATTCATTTTTCTAGGTACCAACTATAGACAGAAATCATGTGTTGCTGCCAATCACACATTACTCATGTAACTTAGACATTGGTTTAACTTCTCCACAATTTAGGAAGTTTTGAAAAAACTGTAAGGACAATTAATGTTGTAATTT
Source organism: Corapipo altera (assembly GCF_003945725.1). Taxonomy (NCBI): domain Eukaryota; kingdom Metazoa; phylum Chordata; class Aves; order Passeriformes; family Pipridae; genus Corapipo; species Corapipo altera. The sequence continues at coordinate 168,493 of NW_020885005.1, read as the reverse complement.
GCTGGTTTTCCAAAGCTAAAACAATTCTTGCAGGTTGGGGTGCATGTCATGCTGCAAACATCCAGCATAAATCTCTAAAAGTTACATTATACTCAGTGTGAGGGAGCATGAACCTCTTTAACAGAATTATTTACAGTGTACTGCATGAATTCTAATAACTGTTTTGTTTTCCTTTAGTGACTACTGCTGTGAAGCTTCTCTTAGTATACCTAATGTAAACTTTCAGAAATTCTCTTTCAGTATTAACACTGTTGAGTAGATGATCCCATGATAACGTATTGTACAGGCTAATTTAATCCATATTTGATACAATATTCCTTTGGTTCAATCAAGATGCGAATTATGAGTAACTAAATTCAAGAAGTGAAATACAATTTGTATTAATTTACAGTTCTTACAGCATGTTGCTAAAGGATGAACAAAAATATAGAATTAGATGATGTGCTAATAGAATAACATAACCCTGAATTTTACACATCAAATGAACATTTTAAAATATAAAAAGGGGGGAAAGAGACTATGCAGGCACATAAACAGATGCTAAATCAGAATAGATCTCATTTAAATTTGTTAGGCCTTATATTCCTTGTATGTATTCCTTTTCAAGTCAGGTACAGTTGTTAGACATGACTGCCAAAGATGACAAACTGAGAAGTACACAGCCAATAACTACTTAAAAAGTAAACTGTGTAATTAAAATGTAAAAGTATAATAGAAATTCCAGCTATGTGTGAATAAAGAGTGACTGAGGTGGCCACCAATGAATGACTGAAGAGAGACTGTGTGAGAGAGAGAGACTGTGTAGATATATATGTGTTACAATATAGGTGTGTGCGAACTTAATGCTTTTGTATTGGAGTGTTGAGACTTTGGGGGAATGTATTACATGGATCTCTTGGACTGTAGTGAATCCTTGTTTTGAATGGTAGACGAGTTCTCTGGATTCTTTCTTAGTGAGATGTTGTTACTGTGTTTCTTTTTAGCTTTGGATCAGGGGTTGCCAATGCCGGTGCCTTGCTCGATCAGCCTGTTGCAAAGGGCCCTGCAACAGACTGTCAAAGCCATCTTTGTGGCATAAAATAAAAAAAGAGGGGGAATTGTCGGGGTTGACAGAGAATCTGTCAGCAGCCTGGCAATTAGTGATGAGGAATTTAAACAACTTTTAGGAAATATTTACTGTAATGGTGGACGGAACAAACGTAATGAAACCCAGACCAAAGGTCACCAATCAAAATGTGTATAGTGTCACCAATAGCATGTCACAGCATGCACAGTGTTTTCAGTGTCACCAATAAGAGTGTGTGCAGTGTCTTATGCTTGAGACTTTTGACCAATTGTGTTGTGGCACGATAGTGTACAAAGAGTATAAGAGAAACACTTGAGAGCAATAAACAGCTTCCTGATCACCTTGCACCTGGACTATGTCTGACTCTGATATCTGTGTCGCATTGGCCGTTCCGACATTATCAGCGACAATCCTCCTTCCTTGTTTTCCTTTATGCAGGTTTCTGATATCTGCTGCTCAAGGACACACATCTGCTGCTGGAGAACACAGGTCCCTGCCATCCGGCACGCAGGCCAGATTGTGCAAGCAGGCCTGAAGCAGTATGTTATGTCCTGCATCATCTAATATACTTTCAACAGGCATATTATACAGTTACATTAAAATCTACATTTACTCTACAACTACTTCTAAAATCTACAAAAAGTTAAAAAAATCCAAAAAGCTCTGAGGCATCACTGGAGAGAAAAGCAGTGACGTACGTCGACATTGGACTCGATGCTGTATAATGATGGGGCTGCCATGGCAAATTAAGACAGATAATGGTTCCGGGTATTCAGCCACTGGCACGCAGAATTTTTTGCAACAATGGGGGGTTCGTCATCTCTCTGGCATACCCCATAACCCACAGGGGCAAACTGTTGTCAAACGACACCACTCAGTGTTACAGGTTGTGCTCTTAAAACAAAAAAGGGGGAATATGACACCCCAGGAACAATTAGACAAAGCCATATTTACTCTTCATTTTTTGAATTTGGATCACTTTAATTGTAGTAGAGCAAGCTGTCATTACAGGACCACTGCCTCATTACATGAACAAAAGCCAAAGGTATTATACAGAGATCCGCAGGGGAATGCTCAATGGCAAGGTCCTGTTGAGTTGTTAGCATGGGGAAAGGGGTATGCATGTGTTCTTTCATCTGCAGGACCCCGTTAGCTTCCAGCACGTCTGGTAAAAACCTTATCATGAGTTGGACAGATTCGACATGCCAATTCCGCAAATGAAGAAGTTGACCCTCAAGAATCCTAGAAAGAGACCAAGGAATGCTGAGCGGTGCAAGCCCTGCCCGGACATCACGTGGGGAAGTTTGAAAAGATTGCAAGATCAGGCAGAACAGATGATGGAGGTTGTCGGAGCTACATCTAATCCGCAAAACACCTTCCTAGTCTATCTGGCCATAGTGGTCAGCAACAGTACAGTAAAAGGGGCATTTTGGGGTGTGATGTGGGTCTCCTTGTTCAGTCTAACCCAGACTCGTGTTTATTGGGCTCATGTACTTGACCCTCCAATGTTTCCGCCCGTGACATGGTGGAATGTGGAAATGCCACTCTCTAACAATGATACTAACTGGATTGGGGGTGTTTGGCTGCCACCTAGTGGCTCTTTGGAGGAAAACAAAGATTGGATTAAAACTAATGGAAGTCAAACCTTTTCTACACATCTACCACCTGTATGTCTTGCCAACAGACCAGTTAATGGTTGCTTACCATTTGTAGAAAAATTTCACTTATACTATCTGCAAAGGGAAGATAGGGGACATACCAGTGGGAATTTAACCTTTTTCTCTATGGTTGGATTTGATCATATCCTGATTGACAAAAAGGCAATCAACTACCCATTTGTAAAATTCCACAAAGCACCACATCAGATACACTTGCTGTGCAGTGGACCCCATGTAGACTAACAGCTCTGGGGATAATAAACATTGGATTACCTGGGGTAAAAATGATGGATTGGGGACCGAGGGGTCATTTGATCACCAACGCATCACATCCTGTAAACTTTGCACAACTTACAAAGGAGACCATTAAATGGACAGAAGGGGGTCTCTCAGGATCAGTACTGCAGGCAATATATAAAAACAGTTCTGGCCCTTGGGTGAGAAAACTATGGAGGGCTGCAATGACATTTCTAATTAGACATGTAGCACATGGGCACTATTCTAGGGATAATTCCTTGTATCGACTAACTCTCACTAATTGGCATGATAACTCAGTCATGGCGTGTACCTCTCACACATATGTCTTCTTGGACGCACCTGATGTTGGGATTAGTGTGACTAACAATACCTTTAACATTTGTATCAGGGTTTAATTAGATGTTGATACTTTGGTCTGTGACTCAGTCGCTTGTGAAAGTTTGTTCTTTTCCTGTCAAATTATGAGAAAACAAGCACTGATAAACGAGAACTTCGTCCTTGAAGCAAGCATCTTGTATAAACTCAAATTAATTGGTGTCTTATGATTGGCTTATTGCCTTTCAAGGGCGCTTGAAGGAGAAAGTGAAGAAGAGGGTGATGAAGTAAACCACTAGACTCATTTGGGAAAGACCCCTCCAGGTGCAGCACACAGGCACGGGGGAAATTCCAGAGTAGCCAAGTATGCGTGGAAGAGATGTTACTTGCATAACGAAGGGAGAGACTGAAGGGAGAGACTGAAGGCCTCTAGCTGGGCGGTGCTGGCCACACCTGCCCAGGTAGACGTCATCAGTTAATTGTATAAAAAGCAGATAGTTCATGTTGGAGTGGAGCAAGCTTCACATCAAAGGACAACATTGCCTTTTTGCAGGGACGCCCGCTATTTTGTGAGTCTGCCGACTCTCCAAGAATGCAGCTTCTGCTAAGGGTAATTCTAGGCATTCTGGGTCAGTAAGATAACTTCATAAGCAACACCTGGGTGACTGGGGAGTCGTACTGAGGGCTTATTTTCCTTCTCTCTCTCTCCCTTGGGTTTGTTCATTTTGTTGGCCACCTCTTGGTAATAAATATCAGTTTTTGTTGAGCTTTCAATGGTGTTATGGTTTCAGTTTCAGTATTTTTCCTAACTCTCCCTAATAAAACATTGCTGTAGGTAATCCCTATTATTTTAGTTATATTATAAATCAGAATGTATCTACTCTCAATTTATCAGTAATAATTCCTATGTGCAGAAGGGCTGAATTGTGGATCCCAGTGAACCTAACCAGAAGCTGGGAGGATGATGCAGGATATAGTAAATTGGTGAAACTGTTAACACAGTCAAGAAATCAAACAAAAGGGTTCATCGGATGGCTAAATTCTTTTATCATCTCTGCAATTATCATAGCAGCTACTGCAGCCATGGCTACTGCTGCACTGGCCCATTCAGTACAAACTGCACATACAGTGGCCAGTGTGTTGGGTAATATGTCAACATCGATGGCTACAAGTATAGACCATCAAATATTAGCCAGGCTGGAAGCAGTAGAAGCAGCCTTAACATGGATCGGGGACAGACAAGATGCTATGAATAACAGGATAAAGCATAAAGGATTAGGTGTCACTCTATTAGTATGGAATGACAGCCATTGTGATTGGGCACAAGTTCAAAAACATTTGCAGGCTGTCTTCGCTACAAACATCGATGGCAAAATTCAAGATTTGGCTAAAGCAGTAAAATCACAGATGTCTCAAACTCGATCTTTAGCCAAACAAAGTGTCTGGTGGGAGTTGTCTGATAACGTTCAATGGTTAAATCCCAAACATTGGTTTGAAGGACTCAAGGATCTGGATGTTAGTAGCAGTAGCAGAGTTTTTAATAATCTGTCTGATTTTAATATTTCAAGTCCTCTGGAAGCACAATGGACAAACCCGAAGACAAGAAGCCTGGGTCCTGGTCCTCTTTGCAATGTCAAAACAAAACAGGGGGAGATGTGGGAACAAGCTGAGTCACTCTGCACCTGCATTTAGTTAATTGGAATCAAAAGGGAGGACTGACCTTGGCTAAGTATTTTGACAGAGAGAATGTTGTGTTTCTCAAAGTGGAAAACCACTTACATGGTCTGCATGATAGCATGTGCTTTTCTCTCATGGCTGAACACAGCCACCATATGATACGAGTGTGTGGGATCAAAACACTGGTTTAGGATGACCCTGGGAATTCCAGTTAACTAAAAGACAACACTGAGTGCTGTTTACGAGAGAATATGAATAAAAGGGTAATGCTGAAAATGGTCGATGGAGAAATTCCAAAATCGACTTCCATGTGGTATGCAGCTCCATTTCTTTCAGTGCCCATACAAATGAGGAAATGATCTCATTTTTTTATCTTCAAAAATCCCAGGTCTTCAGTTCTGTAAAACTGCTGGAATTTGTTGTCTCCCAGTGAGGAGAGAATCCTGCTTTTGTAAATATGTACTTTGATGGGTTTCTCCAGCTAAATAATTCTATTAAAACTAAGCTTCAACTGGATGTTTATTTTAATGGTACATGTACATAATTTCAAGAATTGATTGCAAAATTGAAGACATATAGTCATTCTATAGTCCAAATATATTTAAACTGATAAGTATGATTTTAAATGATAAGTGGAAACCTTGACAAATGAACCATATGCTTGAAGATTAGAAGTGTTCATACTGCATTAATAAATTTTTATCCCCAAAATTTAAAATTAAGAACCATTCCTTACTTTTCCAAGCAGTCCTTCCATATTCCATACAAGATATACACTCATACTGTATTCTGAGAATAACAAGTAAATACATAAAATAAAAAAAGCTATTATAAAAAGAATATGTAAACAACAACAACAATAAGCCAGGATACAAATAATTTGTACTGTTTTCCAGTCTTTCCAACTTCATTACAATTTCAACAGTTATACTGGACTTTTACTCAGGAATTATTTCTCAAAGAAGTCTATTAACTGATAGAAAAGCATGTCCAAGAAGAAAAATCCCCTAGTTCATTTGTCAATGTAAACCACTCAAAAAATCCCTAAAACCTGAAAAAATACAGCAATATCTCTATTTTCTAGTTATTCAACCACAGTCTGTCAGAAACAGATGAAATGCAAAAGACCCCAATTACCACATCTAGAGACATCCTTAGTGTGCTCATTTTAGATGGGGTAGAGTTAATTTTCTTCACAGTGGCTGGTGTGGGGCTGTGTTTTAGATTTGTGCCTAACACAGGGTTGATAATATAGAGATGGTTTTGTTATTGCTGAGCAGGGCTTACACAGAGCCAAGGCCTTTGCTGCTCTTTGTACTGCCATGCTGGCGAGGAAGTTGGGAGGAGACACAACCAGGACAGGTGACCCCAACTAAACAAAGGAACATTCCATACCATATGACATCATGCTCAGTATATAGCTGGGGGGAAGAAGAAGGAAGGAAAGGTTTGGAGTGATGTTTGTCTTCCCAAGTAACCATTATGTGTGATGGGGCCCTGCTCTCCTGGAGATGGTTGAACATCTGCCTGCCCATGGGAAGCAGTGAATTAATTCCTTGGTTTTCTTTGTTTGTGTGCATGGCTTTTGCTTTCCCTATTAAACTGCCTTTATTTCAACCCACAAGTTTTCTAGCTTTTACCCTTCCGATTCTCTCCCTGATCCTGCTGGCAGGGGAATGAGCGAGCAGCTGCGTGGGGCTTGGCTGCTGGCCAGGGTTAAACCATGATGCTTAGCTACACAAAGCTAATGCTCAACAGCACTCTTGTACAAAGGAAACAGGAGAATACACCACCACAGCTAAAGGAGCAAACATCTACACAACTGCACACACATCCATCCATACCAGTGTGTCCTCCTCCTGCCCCTTCAAAATAACAATCCCCACCTGCCACAGCAAGCACACATGAAGAGGGCTCAGATGGAAATGAAGCCAATGGACCATCCTCTAAGTCATTTCATGATGTGGTGGGTTGACCTTGGCTGGATGCCAGGTGCCCACCCAGCCACTCTATCACTCCCCTTCCCAGCTGGACAGGGGAGAGACTAAGGTGGAAAAAACAACTTGTGGGTTGGGATAAGGCAGTTTATTTAAAGCAAAAAGTAAAGCGGAAGCTTGCGCATGCAAAAGTGAAGCGAAGCGAAAGATAGCAGGGTTTATTCTCTACTTCCCATCAGCAGCGATGGTCAGCCACTCCTGAGAAGCAGGGCTTCAGCACGTGTGACAGTTTCCCAGCAGGCAGCCATTGGAGACAATGAATGCCTGCCTTCCTGCTCCTTGCCTTAGCTTTTATATCTGAGCTGATGTCATATGGTATGGAATATTCCTTTGGTTAGTTTGGGTCCCCTCCCAGGATCTTGCCCTCAACTGAGGAAGGAATGTTACAGTGCTGATGCTGTGCTCAGCAGTAGCCAAAACACCGGTGTGTTATCAACACCCTTCTAGCTGCCAATGCAAAGCACAGCACTGTGAGGGCTACTGTGGGGAAATGAACTACAGCTCAGCCAGACCCAATAAACATGGTTTGAAGACTCTACTGCTCCACCACCCCTAATCCTGTCGTCCCAGTGGTGCTCCAACCTCACTACCCAGCTCCTTGCAAGGTTAGCAGAGGGAATCCGTCCTAACTTGTTATCCCTCCCAGGTGATGAAGTAATTAGCAGCAGTGTGGCAGTAAATCTGCATTATATGAGAAACTGTGGTTTAAACATGTTTCAAAATGGCTTTTTGCATTTCTGCAAAGTCACTGCTCCTTCTTCCCGACACCCTCTGTGAAGGACTCTTATCTCCCATGCAGGAGTGTCCTGGGAAGATGTCCTGAGGTGTTCTCATTGGACTTCGTTAACCCCTTCCTATTGGTTGTTAACCCCTTCCTGTGATTGGGTGTTCCTGTAAGCCCCTTGAGACTTGTAATTGGTTACCCTGTGAATCCTCCAAAACCTATATATGTAACCAACCCATCAATAAACTCTCTCTTGCTTCCTCTCCATGTCCTGTGTGCTGTCTCTGTGGCTGCCATGGGACCTCGTGGGTGGGGGGAGGGGAGAGCACCTCTCCCCTCCAGGCTCAGGACCTGAAGAAACCCCTGGTGCTGGAGTTTCCCCCTCCCTATCCACCCTCAACCATCGGAAATGGCCCCTCAGATGGAAATGCAACCAGAAATGGTACCCCAGGAAGGAGATCCAGACAGCAGGGGTGATTGCACTCTGCCAGCAGCAAGAACACATGTACTTGTGGCCAAGGCCTCCTAAGAAACCATCTGGGCAGAAACCAATGGAAAGGTTTTGAATTTGAGCAGTGGTTTTACTACAGGGTTATCATCATCTCCCATTTTCCACCTGAGTACCTGAACTCAGGATGAAAATTTTTAAACTAAAGGAGGGTGGATTTGGATTAGGTATAGTTTTTTTTAATTAAAAGAGAGTTGATTTAGATTAGATATAAGGAAGAAGTTTCTTACAACGAGGGTGGTGAAACACTGGCACAGATTGTCCAGAGAGGTGGTAGATGCCCCATCCCTGGAAACATCCAAGGTCAGGTCAGATGGGGTTCTGAGCAACCAGATACAGTTGAAGATGTCCCTGCTCATTTCAGGGAGTTGGACTAGATGGCCTTTAAAGGTCCCTTCCAACCCAAACCATTCTACGATTGGTGAGCTCAGCAACATTTCTGTGTGCAGGGCTGGACTTACTACGTCTTCAGTGAGGTTTCTTTTCTGAGCTTTTTGATTTCATTTGGATTTCTGAAAAAAAACTACACATCCCCTGCTGCCGGAGACACATTCGTCACTTGGCAGACTTCTGGTAATTAGTTGCAGATGTGTTCAGAAACAACCCACCAGTATTTCTCCTTACAGGTGAGCTGCATCTTCTGGTGCTAATTCTAAAGACATTCTCAGTGACAAAGAACACCTGCAGACAGACTGGACTGAAGGGGGAGGGGAGCTATGTTATACCAAGGTAAGACTGACTTTCATGCCTGTGGGAACCAGCAGTGATTTATGGGCTTCTGAGGCTGTCCAGATTTGTGTTAGTTGAGAGAGTTCCAGCAATTGGTGTTCCCCCTGCTACAGGAGGAAATGCAAAGGTTGCTCCAAGTTCTTGTAAGCACCTGCAACAGCTTTGTCATTGCATAAATTGGAGGATTTAGCTTCTAGGTGAAAGCAAAACCTCTGACTAGTTAATATCCTCCAAGTTAATTGATAACTGAAGTAATCTATCTGGAACTAACTGTTAGCTGGCTTCCTGTGTTTATCACGTGTTTTTCGTAAAAAAAAAAAACCTCCATAAAAAAATTGAAAATAGGGTAGGATGGGATTTTGAGTCCATGCCACAAACCAAAACCAGAACAGGTAGTACATAAAGACATGCTTCAGCTCTGCCCCAGATAAAGTCTGATGATGACTGAAATGAGTAAAAAGGTTACTTTGTGTCCTGTATATTTCACTTTTTCCCTTATGCAGCATGGTACGATGTTCGCTGCTTTTCCAACAGAAAATCCAAGAGGTTTTTGATCTCCAGTGAATCTTTGAAGAGCACTTGGAGGTTCAGAACATTTCTTAATATCAAAGCATGCTCTTCTTTCCACTTGATTTTTAAACACAAATCAGTCCACACTTACTGTGCATATGTGGATACACACTGACCTCAAATATAAACTATTCCTGTTCTGGAGAAACAAAAAGATTTGATCCCTTTGCTTGCACAGACTAGGAAGAAGGTGAAACACAATTACACCAATATTAGAAATATGTTGCATTTTTGCAAAGTCAGAACACAATTCACATTTGACAGAAATAAATTAAAACCATCTTTGTTTCAGACTTAAAAAAAAAGCTAGAACAAGTGGAGTCTGTGGCTATCCCATGGGAAGAAAATGCAACTCTGTTTCTAAATTATTTAGGTTTAAATATATAAATCATTCTTCCAGCACAGGAGTGTGAGGGGAAAGCTAACACACAGCTCTGGATTTGACCACATATTTCCTCTGTCCTTATTGATTAACATCAGATGAATATGTCAATATGAGCATACTTTCTCCAAAATCTCCAATACGCCTTTATTTTGAAAAATAGCATCCTTTGACCTAACAAAAACACATCCCTCCCTGGTAGGAAAACTTATCAGGACAGCCACTTTATTAACACTGTGCAGCTTTGGTGAGTAGTCCCAGTAACTATTTCTGGGACGAGCAGATCAAGTGGCCTGTGTATTTTTGGTGAAAAACAGTCAGCAGAACAAAAGGTGTTAGTGTGAGTAGCAACAAGATTCAGCCCCAGATGAGAAACACCTGAGTGAAGGTGTCTATGTGTGTTAAACATCTAAGCTCCCACCAGAGTCATCAGAGATCTGATTCATGTCCCATCCCTGGAAATGTTCAAGGCCAAGTTGGATGGGGCTTTTGCAAGACCCCAGTCCCGAAGCCTCAAGCTTTACTGGGAATATCACTTTTATATTTAAGATTCCAAGAGTTCCCACTGAACTGTTGGAGAGCCTTTGGTTCTTAATACCTGGAGGTGAGTCTGAAAAAAACGGTCCGAGAAACTGCTCAGAGACTTTGATCTTTTGAGCAGCAGAGGTATTTATTAGCAGCGCTGGGAACAAGCCAGCTATTGCTGGAAAAACTTCCTCACCGGCTTCTCAGAAAATCAACACTTTTATACAATTTTCAGATGTGATTAAATGCATATTCAAATGATTACAACATCTATCAATGCATATTAATAATAGGTGGAGTATAGGTGGAACTCAGGCGGGGCTTGGGGCAGTGCTTCTCTTGGCTCCCCATTTCGGAGGGTAGTTCTGACCTTCCTCCATGGGGCAGGGGGCTTCAACTCATCTTCCTCAGCTTGACCCTTCTTCTTTTCCATTGTTCTTCACCCGCTCACTGAAGCTTGGAAAAAACCCTGGCTCCAGGCCTATTTCTCCAATTCAAATGTCTATGCGATCCTGTTATATTTCTAATTTATTGCTTCTAGGTCTATTACATGTTCTTGTACTATTCTCTGAAGCTTTGGTCCAGTAAGTAGAACAGAACAAGCACAGATCGTTTTGGATATTAGTTACTCGTTTGCAGGCCCAAATTTCTTAGTTAACTCTTTTGGGCCTAGACTCCTGTTTCATTTCCCCCTTTTTGTTTAGAATTTACGAATTCCTTCGTCAAGTTCCAATGGATTTTGATAAGTATTCATTACAACCCACATTATCTGCATCCTTCTAACCATGATGCTTGATTGTACCATAGCCAAACAATTAGGACCAGTAGTAGAATCATGCCAGCTCCTAAAACCAATATTGGATGTATCAAATAGTGGAACACTTGTGATGCCGTAGGGGAGTATCCTGTAAAGATGTCCCACCAGTGGTGCTCTCCCACTTTTTCTACTTTGGTTAGAACAGTTTTTATGCTCTCAGTGTCATGTTCTACTTGCCAGAGCATTCGTTTTATTTGCCAAGGCTAAGATGTTACAAGACGCGCGCCCCTGTGCCCGAGAGGTTACATTTTATAATACCATCCATCCAATCCCAGATGTGTCCACCCTGTGGCCTTTACTCTGGTCCGCCCCGGGGTCCACCCCCTGAAAATGGGTCTGGGGTGCATTTCGGGACCACCTACTTCATCACCTTCACCATCATCAGAGCACAAAGGGTACATAGTTACCTAATTCTTGACCGTATTCTGTGGTTTAGGCCCTGATATGCTGTTCTGTCAACTGTCTAGGCCTTGCCTTGACAAAAGACTAAACATTTCTGCTGTATTCAGAAGTAGGATTGATATGGGGAGCATAGAATGGGGTAAGAGGGTTAAGGAATGTATAAACAAGGGTGCTACAGGGAAAGGGATAGGGACAAAGAAGGGAGGGTTTCTGCTTTTAAAACCTACTTATAAAACTTACAAGTCTTACCAATATTAGAAAAATAAAAAAAACATTAGGGGCTTGAGGCATCAGTCCCCCCTTTAGAGATTAAACAAGACTCAAGGATCTTGTTCAATCTCTACTACTTAGACATAGCACTAATCATAGAACAAGCTACGCAGTTTTTATACTAGCATGAATGGCTGCTCTATTCAGATTTTAGCTTGGGAACCATGAAGTAAGTTTGTGAAAATAGACTTAATGAAATATCTTTAAGAATTATCTAATATATATTTTAAACTCGTTGCCAAATTTCAGCCAAATCCGTAGTGCAAATTCAGCACTCACTTATAAATAATGTTTAATGCATTTTGCTAAAACCAAATGTAAATTTAGGCTTTAAACTTAATTCATAGTTCCTGGCCATACTAAGGAATACAAATAAGAGAAGTAAACTTAAACACTATTTTAACAGTCTTTGTGACAGTCCTTGCTCCTCTACTCATCTCAGGAACAGAGGTTTTTCTTCTTTCTGGGTGAAATTCAGGGTCCTTGATGATAACTTGGTCCATGTTGGAGATGGTCTGTTGGACTTGAAAACAGTTCTTTTTATTTGGCTTGCAGGAGTTTCAGTCTCAGTTTAATATAAACTCAGTCCTTGGGCTGGAACAGATGAGCAGGAGTGTCCAGTCTCACAGGCTTAGATGACATGATGAATTTCTGCAGTTCCTGCAAAGCAGATCTTAAAACATTAAACAATTCTACAGATAAACTTCCTTATGTAACTAGGGAGTCGATGAAGTGTGACTCTCTGTCTGATGACAATTTCACAGGAATTTTGGATCTTGGAATTCCTGTATTTCAATCTTCTGAGAGAGGAGTTTGTGCTTTTATCACATAAAGCGATTAACTGCCAGTCACAGATCTAATAGGCCAGTCAAGAGTTTACCTGAAGCAGACTGCATCTGGATGCAAAAAGCACCCTGGCAGTGCCAGTAGCCCACTACAGAGAGCTTATACTCTCTGGACAAATTCTAGGCCTTACCGGGGGCAGGTTGTCCTGTTCCAACCTGTCCCAGACTGCAGTCAATCATCTTTACCTCATGGAGTAGTCTTACAGGGACTCCTTGCCTCCATGGATAAAAGCTTCTTCACCTGTTAAAATAGGTGCACTTATAGATATATGAATATCAATGAAGCGATAAAGCTAAGAAAGCATTCTCAGCAAACTATTTAAGCAGCTTAAACTAATTATTCCAACAACGATGTTACCAGATTGTCTCAAGGATTGTAAGTAATGCTGCCGGCCAGATTTTTTGGGCCTTATTGGAGAGTTCACAGAACTAGTGTTGTTGCAGTGCTGTAAATTCCTGGTTAGCAGTCAGAACCAGGATCCTCATGATGCAATGCTGAACATGCTAGAGCAGTACCGCTGCTTTACAGAAGCTGTGATGGCATCCAGGCAAAGGGTCACTGTGCTTTCTCGGCTCTGTTGCCTTTCTTACCCGTCCTTCGTCTTAGTGTAGGACTTCTTATGCAAATTCAGGTTCACATACATTCCTAGATGACACTAGATAAAAGCATCTTAAAAACATAAATAGATAAACATGATTCTACAATCACATGAAAATTCTATGGACTTTTCATCAAACTGCTTTAGGAGAAATTCTTCTACAGGCTGTAGAGAGACATAGATGTTTATAAATTGTCGTTGGAACAAGATATGCGCAAGTATAAACATTGCAGGCTTTAAAGCAATTCATATAACAAAAGCAAAAGCAATAGAAGCTTTCAATTCTTAGCAATCAAGCTAACAATAAACGAAGCTTAAAATAATATAAAATAGAAAGTAACAAAAGAAACACAATAATTACAATATATGTATATGTTTCTGTACCACCTTTAGTGCAAGTTGATTTTAATTGTGTCAGAAGGCCTTTATCTACTCACTCTTGGTCTGGAGTATTTCATTTGCAGTTGAGACATGTGTCTACTTCTGCATAAAAGTTGTTCCCATGGCTTCTCAGCTTGAATTTTAGTGGTACAGCTTCCAGGTTGGTTTACTGGAACAGACTGTCTGTGAACAGTTAACTTCTGACACATTGTTAGTCTGTATTTAAGACAAATCAGTATTCCCCCCTTACTGGGATAGAGTGGAAATATTTTTCATAGGTTGTTAGCCTATGACAGTTTTAAAAGACAGTTGGACGCAAGGGTCAGTAGACAGTTTCTATTTTTCCAGTTCTGCATGTAGGGGACAAATCAGTATCTTTCCCTTTAGACTTAGACAATTCCTTCTCTAGTGTCCCTTCCTGTTGTTGCAAAAAATATCTTTCCTGGTTTTCGTCTGCTTCTGGACTCTCTTGCTAAAGCAACGACTGCGAGACAGAAGTCCAAGTTGGCAGGGCCGTACCAACTCGGGAGGTAGGACCGGCCCGGGGGCGGGCCGGGGCAGGACCATTTGTGTCCGTGCCGCCTCCTCTCCCTCCGAAATAGAGAACCGAAGCTGTCCGACTCAGCCTGCAGACTCGCCCACAGCAGTCTCGGGGGTCTGAAACAGGGCTTTCCAAAGCCGTGGGGGAAAACCACGAGTGCTAGGGGGGGAGTGGGGGCGACCGAGACGCCCTCGGTAATCAAAGCAACCATTTTGTCGCTCACTGCAAAACTGGTGAGTTCCTCTGGAGGGTCTGTCACCCCCCTTTTCAGAACAGAAGCAGCGGCAGCGCTGGCAGGGGCAGCTTCTTTGCTTCCCGCAGGGTCAGCGGTGGTTCCGCTCGTCTTAGCTGCTACCTCATCTCTGCGCACCGCAGCGCAATGGCGGTCCCACCCGCAGTAGGCATCTTGCCTACAGATGCGGAAAGATCTAGCGCGAGGGGACCAGTGGCGGCGAACCTCGTCGGTCCTGCGGCAGTGCTGTTTGTAGCCGCCGCAGGCACCATGGGACGAATCCCGACTCCCGCCGCTGTCGCCACCGCCGGGACCGTGCCGCTCTCAGTCTGCTACTCCCTGGTGCTCTCGGTCGCTTTGTCGGCCGTGCCCGCCGTGGCCGCTGGCGGTCCAGCTCTTTGCGCTCCTGTGACAGCAGTGTCCGCAGGGGCAGCCCCTCCTGCCATTGGTATCTCTCCCCCTGCTGCCGGACAACCAGGGGCAGTGGAGTCAGCACCCGTGGGAGGGCCAACGGCCGAGGGGGAGTACTCCCTCTTCTGCCGCAGCTGCTCCTTGGCCACGCTGCTCTCACTCACAAGTGCCTCCAGCATTTCCAGGACTTGCAGGATCCTGAACTGCAGCTGTGCGCGGGCAGCGGGGAAATCGGGGCCGGGGCTGAGTTGCATCAGGTCCCGGTCCAGCACAGTCGAGATGTCGTAGACATCATCGGCTGTCAGCTGAAACGGACTCTTATCCAGAGCCCTCTCCGGGCTACTATTTATATCCTCCATTCTAGAGGATTTAGAAAAGCCAGAAAGACCTGCAGTTAAAACTTCCCGCACACTAAAAGCGACTTCAGGCAGACTTTATCGAAGCCATGCCGGCGGGGTGTGTCCTCCACTCACTCCCCTTTAACTGTCCATGCAGATCAACAGACAAAGAAAAACTTTTCACTGTGAGACTCCTTAGGAATCTTAAACTTTGAATCCACACAACCCATGATTGCAAAATACAAAACAGACCACAGTCACACACTGGGATTTGAACCTGCTACTTTACGGTTACCAAACTGTTCCTGTAACTTCTCAGCTACTTTACTAGTGAGCCAAACCCGGCTCCAGAGCCCCACTGGCTCTTCCACAGCGTCAGAGCACCGGAGGGCGTCCCCTCCAAACCAAACAGCCCTAGGCTGACCCGCTCTGACCTGGGTAACTGGCGAACTACCCGTTCACCTCCTGAAAAGCGTCTTTCACGACTATTCCGAGGGCCCAAGTCTTTTAAGCAAACTTTTCAGGAACCCGTGTTCCCTATCTCCCGGAACACAAAACACAAAACTTTCCCGCGGCTGCTAACTAACCAAATAGGTACCGTTTCCTTATTCACTCTTTTCTTATTTCACCTCTATGCTCCGTGCTTGCTTCCGTGGGTTCTGTGGAGCTGGGCTTCTCAGACCGGGGCGGGAATTATCTCAGATAAAAGCCGGCTTGCTGAGGAATATTCCTGCACGATGAAAGTTTCCACTCTGAAGAAGTCCCGGTCCGGGTCTCCCCGTACGGGCCACCAACTGTTGCCCTGGGATTTTGGTGCTGAAAAAAATCTCCGGAGCAGTTAATTAGGGGTGAGATAAGAAAGGGTTTATTTGCCAAGGCTAAGATGTTACAAGACGCGCGCCCCTGTGCCCGAGAGGTTACATTTTATAATACCATCCATCCAATCCCAGATGTGTCCACCCTGTGGCCTTTACTCTGGTCCGCCCCGGGGTCCACCCCCTGAAAATGGGTCTGGGGTGCATTTCGGGACCACCTACTTCATCACCTTCACCATCATCAGAGCACAA
>NW_020885005.1:15002-137181 GCF_003945725.1 Corapipo altera | reverse complement strand
ATGAAAAGTAGTACCACAAAGGATTACAGCAAGCAGGGCTCCTACAAGCAGTATAATGCTTGTAGCACATCTTTTGCCTTGCTTATGGCACCTTTGGTATAACTCAGTCATTTCTCTGTTGCTAGGGTGTTTATGGAATGTTGCTACTAGGGGCTTCCAAGGGCAATCTTCCTGAGAGTGATCTATTTCTCCACAACTAATACAACTAGTTGTGTGTCTGACTTCCTTCTGTACTCTTATCTGGGCATCTAAAACTGCAGCTAAAGAGGCAGGTAGCTGCTTCTCAGAGCTAGCTTTTTAGTAGGGTTGTACCAGCTCAATAAAGTCACAGTTCTCCCCTGCAGGAGGGCTCTGCAAAACTCCTTCACAGTTTGCATTTTCTCTTTCAAAAGCCAAATGCTTGTACAGCATCTCTCTGACTTCATTGTATTCAATTTGTTTGTTTAAAGTAGACTGCAGTTGGTCTACACATCTTAAATTTAACTCAGTATAACTTTGTAACCCTTTAATGGGGGACAGATAATCATTTTGATTTGCAGTGAGAATGCTTTCCATAGCTTTTAGGGCTTACCTGGCTATCTCTCTATGGTACTTTGATTGTGAATCTAAATTATAATTTGCTTCCCTGCTTAATTGGTGTGCCGTGATGCCTGCCTGTGGGTATTTAATATGAACAGAGCAATTTTTCTGAAAATCAGTTAACCAAACTGTATATTGGGTGTCACTGAGAACTAGTTTTACCAATTCTTCCCAGTCATATGTGGTGAAAAGATAGATGTAACTCAATGCCTCCAAATATTTGAAAATATTGGTTAAAGACAGACCAGAACCTCTTATCAAATGCCTCAGGTTCTCTGTGGCCCTATACAGGGTTTGACTCTGAGGGGACTGGCTTTGGCTAATATTGTCTGGGCATGCCTGATTAACATTCAGGCTTTCCATACGAATTGCCTTGTCTAGACATTGTTCCCACATGTTAGCTGACTTCTCCCCATTTGCCCCTTTGTTCCGTTGGAACTATGTTTTGTTCCTTCTCCCCCTCCTTCTCCCCCTCTCCCCATCCCTCCCATTTCTCCCCCCTTGTAGCCCCGGTGAAACCGGTTCCCTGAAGGGGGGTGGTGGGCGGTGCAGGCGGCGAGTAGGGGGCGGAGTTGCCTCCCTCCTCGTGTCTGTGGGTGGGGCGGGGCTGCACCTGGGTCGGAAGAGAAAGGTCAGGGGGGGAAATATGGCTGCGACCACACTGGGTCACGTGGTCGCTGGTCATCCGCAGCAAAATGGGGTAGGTACGCTGAATTAACCCCCCCTATCGCTGTAACAGAATTGCTTGCTGTGGTCCCATGGGGCGAGGAGCTTGCATGGCAATTCTGTCCCTTCCCAGCAACTGTGTTCTCCCGGTTCCCGTCCCTTTCCCTGGTATGTTCCCTGAGTTTCTATTACTATGTTGTGTTGTGCTGCTATCAGCAGTGTGTGCGGGGGGTGGGGTGTGAGTTTTTTGTTCTTCCCTGTGTGCCTTGTGCAGGCAGAGTTTATCACCGAGTAAACTGCTTTATGTTGCAAAAGTTGGCAATCGCCTGTGTCTGTGTTTCGTTTTAATGTATCATGAGGTTTCTATGGAAACAAGTGTCTGTGTTTACCTTATCTACGAGCGACTGGGAGCACACGTGTTTTGAGTCCTTTGTGTAGCAGTTTTTGTTTATCTGGCAGTCTTTTTTCTGCGTTTTTTTTTTCTCTCGGCGTCTCTGCGGGGGTCCGGGTCTGTTGCGGTTGTAGTGTGGGGGGGCGTGCGGTGGCGGCTTGGCACGGGGCAGGATCGGCGGGCGACGGTGATAGCGGGCGGGGGGGCGGCTGGGCTCCTCGATGCGGCTGCAAACGGCGGGCGCTGGGCAGGGTCGGCCCGGGCGTCCTCGGCGCACGGGCAGCTCAGTGCGTGGCTAGCGGCGGCGGCTCAGTCACGTGGCAACGAGTGCCAGTCAAGCGCTGCGGCGGGGGATCGTGGCGCAGTTCTGCTTTTCCATGTGGCTTTTGAGTGCAGCGTGGTTTTGGCAGGGCAGTGGGCGGTGTTGAGGCGGCGCTGGGCTCCGTTAGACGGATACTCCCGGCGCGGGTCCCTGCTGCGGCGTGGGGGGGCGGCCAGCGCACGTGCGTGACTCGGCCGTTTCCCTTGCGGTTGTAGACTGCGGCACGGGCGGGGGGAAGGGCGGCAGGGTCGCAGCGGCGCTTCTAAGCTTGGCGCGGAGCTGGTCGGAGGCGGCAAGTAGGCGGGGAGCCCCGGCAGTTTCTGCTGAACAGAAACTGAAACGGGGCTCCGTGGGGGCCCGGCGGTGGCTGGAGATGTTTAGAGGCGGCAGCAGCAAAGCTACTTCTCGCACGTGGTCCTGCCGCAGCAGTCGGCAGTGGTAAGGCCGCTTTTACCAGATGGCCGACACACGGGGACTGACAGGCTTTTCCCTGGCGGTCTTAAGGTGCTCCGCGGCTTGAGTCTCCAAGCTGCAGACACGCTGCCGTTCAGGGAGCAGTCTTAGACGTGCGGGGTGCCTTCCAGCTGGACTCACCGCTTTGGTGTTGCGTTGGACCCTCTCCGCTCTCTCCGGTTGCCTGCTCTGACCTCTCAGCTTCTTCTTTAACTTCTTTCTTCTCTTCTTCTCCTGTACACTATTTCTAATATTTTTTGAGCTCGCTAAACTAACTTCCGTTTCTTAGATGCCACTACGACCACGGGATTACTGACGTCTCCGAAAAATCGAGACGATAATGGAACTACCAGCTGATTTCCTGATCCAGGATAAATATCTGGTTTAATATAAGCTAAAAAGGTCCCGTTCGGGTCGCCATATGTAACGGCGGGGTCCTTGTATAACAAGGAATAAGTACGCGCCTCGTGCGGTGGTGTGGACAAAGAGGCTTTATTTCAGACTCCGTGCGGTTTTATTCCTTAACACCATGTGACTTCTTTAACCAACCAGGTTACTTATGTCGGGGCATGCTCTCTTGGGCTCTGTTACCTTGGCACATCCTTTGTGCCTTTAGACACGCCTCCCACAGGCGTCCCCGCCAAAAGGCAACATTGTCCTTGATGTGAAGCTTGCAACCCTCCAAAGAAGAACTAACTGCTTTTATACAATTAACTGATTACGTCTGTCTAGGCAGGTATGGCCAGCACTGCCCCGTCAGAGGTTATCAGTCCCACCCCCTGATTATGTAAGTGCATCTCCTCTGCGCACACGTGGCTTTCCCTGCGCCTGCGTACTGCATTCGGGGGGATCTTTTCCAAATGAGTCTAGGGGTTTCCTTCATCACTATAGTCTTCAATTTCTCCTTTAAGCGACCTTGGAGAATGATTAGCCAATCATAGAATACCAATTAAATATAGTTTATACAAGAACTCTCTTCAAGGACAAATTTCCCATTTTATCAGTGCTTGTTTTCTCATAACTTGGCAGGGAGAGAACAAAACTTTTACAGTTGGCTGGTCCAAACACAGACCAAAAATATCAGCATAAATTCACCCCTGATACACGGACACAAGAGGAAAAGTAGAAACAGTTCTGAGTAATCCATTTGTGTATTGGATATAGAAGCCCTCAGGCATCAAGTTGTTTGACTTATTCCTGGTTTTTTGGCATGTATTCCTGTATACATTTTTTCCATTTATAGGTGGTTATCTGGAAGTGGATTCTATAACCAAGGCAACTGTGGCTACTCTTCAGTTCATAACTTGGATCTGTGGGGTGGTAAATTCAATGCCTGTAAGTCTCCTTTGGAATATGTTTTCCAGGTTGTATTACTATCATAACCTAAGCTGATATCCTTGGGGATTTACTGATAATGGCACTCATTCTGTGGGAGAAAAGCAGGGGAACATTTTTTCCCAACCCTTCACCCATTTTTCCTTCAGGTCCACCACAAGTTTTTGAAGAGTTTAAATTCCCTCTAGATGTTAAAGATACCATATTCTTGCTGATGATTCTGCCATGTTTACTCACTACGGTCCACTCAGTATTTAGAGACAGCCTAAGGGTTTTTTGGGTAGCTACTCCAAGGTCTGCCCCAGAGACAGGACGCTGTCCAGAAAGCTGCCCCAGGGGCTGGGGACACTGCCCAACAGCCTTCTCCAGACATGCACCACCCTGATTGGATGAGTGTATGGGAGGAGATAGACAGAGTGTTAAAGGAATATTCTGCCCCAACAGCTTGGAAGCTTCCCCTGACCAAACAGATCCCTAGTGACATTGCAGAGTGCTCAAGGGATAGTTGCTGTACCAGTTCCAGAGAGGGACAACTCATTGCAGTGTGCTGGACCCTGGCCAATGCTTATCATACCATGATCTTATCTGTACGACACCACCTACAGTCAGAGGGAAAGGAAAATAGTGCAACAGGAAAACCAATGGACATCACAATTGTCCAGCCTCCAGCCAAACCAGAAGGGCAGCCACAGCCAGCAGCAGTCGCCCCCGTGCAAAAGAGAAAGTATAAAACTAAGTTGGTACGCCCAGTTGACGGGGACAGGGAACCAGGACCTTCACAACCAGTGGAGGAATCAGAGCCTGAAATCATCACTGAGTCCCTATCCTTAGACGTGCTGTGTAATCTGTGAAAAGACCTCACTCGATGACAAAACGAGCTCATATTGACTTGGTTGCTACAAATTTGGGACACCTCTGGTGACGGCACCATCCTGGATAGTACTGAAGCGAAACACCTAGGATCTCTGTCCCAAGATGCCTCTGGAAACGCCTCCTAGTGAGTGTGAGGGAAGGATACCTCTGTGAAGATCTGCAGCTACAGCAAGGCTCCTGGAAGACCATGGGATCCAATGACTCAGAGAGCTAGCTGTGCTTGAGATAATCTTCTCCAACAACTGGCCAGACTCCAGAAGTCCAGAAAACATCAGGTGTACTTCCCAAATATGTCTGAAACTCACATGACTCAGACCACAAATATATGTCTACTTCCCAGCCATGCTTCAGTGGGGTGAATTACAAGAAAAAGTGGGTACTATGGCAAGGAAGCTGCAAGCATATGAAGACACCATCCACACTCCATCCCAAAACCAAGTTGCTTCTGTGGAAAAACTGGCTGAGGACCTCCAGAATTTCAAAGAAGAGCTTACCAACCAAATCAAAGACAACCACAAAAAACTTAAAGAGAAGATTAAGGATAAGAACTTCCATGTGGCACCAGTGTGAGCCAGAGCTCCCGAGGTCAGAAACAAACAACCCCCAGCTGGGGGGAGGGAATACTCCCCATGAACCAACTTGTGGTATTTCCTACTTGAGCATGGGGAAGACATGAATCTGTGGGACAGGAAACCTACCCATGTCGTAGCAACCCTAGCGTAGGAACTGAAAGAGAAAGCAAATGCAAAAGGGAAGTCAGTAAGGGTGAATGCAGTTTCCCATGGGAAAGTTTCAAGGCAAAACAGACAAGACTATGACATGTCTGACCAACCAGAAGGTACCTCCCTTATATATTCACAGGGAGGTAGGAGCAACTATGATGATCAAGATTAGAGAGACCCTGCCTCCAGCCGGGGGGGGAGGGGGGAAAGGGACAATAGGGTCTATTGGACTGTGTGAATCCAATGGCCTGACACATCAGAACCAGAAGAATTCAAAGCTTTTTTTGACAGTGGCACTCAATGTAACTTAATGCCATCAGGACATGTGGGGCCAGAAACTATTTCCATTTCTGGGGTGACAGGGGGTTCTCAAGAACTTATGGTGTTAGAAGCTGAAGTGAACTTGACTGGGAAAGACTGGCAAAAACACCCCATCGTGACTGGCCCAGATGCCACATGCATCCTAGGCATTGACTATCTCAGGAACGGGTACTTCAAAGACCCAAAAGGACATTGATGGGCCTTTGGAATTGCTTCTGTGGAGACAGAAATGATTAAAAAATTGAACACTTTGCCTGGTCTGTTAGAAAATCCTGCTACTGTAGGACTCTGAAGGTAGAACAGCAAGTATAGATTGCCACCACAACAGTGCACTGCCGGCAGTACCGAACAAATCAAGACTCCATGATCCCCATCTACAAGATGACCTGTGAACTGGGGAACCAAGGAGCAGTCAGAAAGACTCACTCACCCTTTAACAGCCCCTTTGGACCCCTGCGTAAGCCTAATGGAGAATGGAGATTGACAGTGGACTTGAATGAAGTTACCCCATCACTAAGTGCCACATCCAACCATTTCTTGAACACCTCCAGGGATGGTGACCACCATCTCCCTGGGCTCTCCATTCCAATGCCTAATAACCCTTGCTGTGAAGAAATTCTTCCTGATGTCCAACCTGAACCTCCCTTTGTGCAGCTTGAGGCCATATCCTCTCATCCTGTCACTAATTGCCTGGGAGAAGAGACAGACCCCCACCTTGTTACAACCTCCTTTCAGGTAGTTATAGAGAGCGATAAGGTCACCCCAGAGCCTCCTTTTCTCCAGACTAAACAACCCCAGTTCCCTCAACCACTCCTCATATGACTTACTCTCTAGACCCTTCACCAGCTTTGTTGCCCTTCTCTGGACATCCTGCAGCACCTCAATGTCTTTGAGGGAACCAGCACTGGCTTGGGCATCACTGCTCCATTCCTCTTTCCACATGGAATGTATGGGTTGTCTGGGCTGGCATGGTCCTTCAGGACCAGCCAAGCCAACCTGCCACCATGGGCTGGTCATGAAAGAACAACCAAAGTGGGGCAGTCCTCTGAAATGCAGACAAATGCAGAAGGAGAGGCTCTTAATAGTGATTCCTCTCATAACCTAGCTTCATCAGATGACTAATTTAGTCACTTGATAGCATTTTCTTTAGCTATAAAATGAAGATCACAGTATGTCTTACATAATTGTAAATGTATGGTATGGAAATGATTAATCTGAATTCTGGAGTAGGGAACAAGTTATTAAATGGAACATTTCTCTCTTTTTTCTCTTTCTGCAGTTCAACAAGAGTTACTGGGAACACTAATCTGTAGCAGGAAGCTTGCAAATCCCCTGTTGCACTTTAATATGAGTCTTAAGTTTAGAAAAACCCAAAATAATGACATCACTGTCACTCCAAATTCATAAGGATGTCACAGAATGTGGTAATTTATTTATGGTGGAAAATAACCATTTAGAGTGAGTAGGAATGAAAAATATGCATCTGCAATAGTTGAAACAAGGTCAAATGACAGGGGAAGAATTCAGAGATGCTGCTTGCCACTGTAGGAAGAAAATTTGTGTGGCCGAAGCTCAACTGGAGTTGAAACTGGCCAGAAATGTGGAGAACAATAGAGCTTTTTCAATTATATTAATGGCAATAGGCAGTATAGAAATATCATTGTCCCGTTACAGGATGAGGATGGTCACCTCAATAATGGGCGGAGATAACGCAGAGATGTTTAACACTTTCTTTGCCTCTGTCTTCAGCATGGATGATGGACCAAGGGGGTCTCAGTGCCCTGAGCTGGAGGACCATGACTGCGAGAATGATCAACTCCCAGTCAACCCTGAAATTGTGCAGGATCTGCTGCTCCAGCTGGATGCCTACAAATCAATGGGGTCTGATGGGATTCATCCCAGAATCCTCAAATAGCTAGCTGATGTCATCGCACACCCTCTCTTGATGATTTTTGTACAGTCTTGGGAATCCGGAGAGATCTCAGCTGACTGGAAACTGGCAAACATTGTCCTGATTTTCAAGATGGGTGAGAAACAGTACCCCAGAAACTACAGGCCTGTCATTTTTTTTTTCTTTCCCCTGCATCCCTGTAAAAGAAAGATGTTGAACAAGGGAGGGGGAAGGTGTTTACCTAGGGTGATTGAGACACACAAAAGAACTAACTAGCAGGCCTGCATTCCAGACTGATGACTCTCAGAAAACTGGGGAGGGGGGAGGTGAGTTGTTTTTTTCCTCTCCTCAGAAACTGCAGTCACTTCACTCTTGTCCTGACTCAGGGAGGGGGTGTGTGTGGAAAGGTTCCGAGTTCATTTTGTTTTCGACCTGATCATCTGGCTGCTTCTGACCCCAGTTTGCCTCTGTTTTCCTGCACCCTGTCCTGCCCCCAACCCAGACCTGCTCGGATTTCATCGGACAGGCTTGACCCACCTGCAGAGGAACCTTTGGGGGAGGACGTCACCCTTTCCCTCCTCTGCTCCCGTGTTGGCAGTGGCTTGTGCCCATTGACGAGGGGGGGGGAATCTCGGCCACAGCCAGCTGCAGACAGGGTGACTTTTGTGGGAAGAACCCCCTTTTCCCCTCCCCTTCTTGGGGGGGCATTTTCAGATTCTCCCATGAACTGGGGCCCCCACCCGGTGACCGCCAGAGCCCAACAGTGCCCCCTGCCAGCCACCACAGAGCAACTGCAGGCTCTGCTCCTCCAGATATCCAACAGCGTCCCCTGCTGATTGTGGTTAGAATTGCGCCAAAAGGCAGAAAGTACTGAACTGTTTCCTTTTTGAAGGGGACTTTTGGGTACAGGATTATTGTTTAGTCGTTTTTGTGTTCTTTTGTTGTTCTACCAATACACATATATCCTTTAATAAAGGACTCTTTTGGTTTTTTTTTCTTTCTCCATACTTCCTCAGTTGGAGCCTCTTAATTTTGGATTTACAATTGCTTAGAGGGAGGAGTTTGGTCTTCCTCATAACTCATTGTCCTTAGCAAAACACTTCAGTCTCATTAAATTGAGACACTTGGGGGATAGGGCTGTCATTCTCTTGCAGGAGCCCTGTGCCAGAATTGCCAGTATGACTCCCAAAATTGAATACGGACAAAGATAACGATTCCTCCCAGAAAAAAAAGCTACCAGGACAGAAAGATTTTGCGGCCTGTGCAGTGTTCTGAGTGACACACAACCTGCATCTGAGAAGCAAAGGCTACAGGCTTTCTTTCTTGGGGGAAAGGGTTGTTGTTTGCTTGCAGAAGCCGTGTGCCAAAATTGTCAGTCCGACTTCCCAAACTGAACATGGATGAAGACTCCACCCAGACAATATATGCCAGGACAGAAATCTCTTCCTGCCCATGGAGTGTCCAGGGTGGCCCACTGTCTGCACCAAACACCCAAAGGCTACAGGTTTTCTTTCTTGTGGGAAAGGGCTGTCGTTCTCTTGCAGGAGCCCTGTGGCTGAGAGTGCTGGTCGGACACACAAAATTGAACACAAACGAAGATTCTTCTCAGACAAAAGGTAACAGGACAGAAAGATCTTACTGCACATTGAGTGCTCTGGGTGGTCCACCACCTGCATCTGAGACCCCGATGGTAAGGGCTTTCTTACCTGGGGCAAAGGGGTTACAAGGAACCCTGCTCCGAAATTGCCGGTCAGACTTGCAAAATTGAACACAGACTAGGATTCCTCCAGGACAAAAGGTGCCAGGAGAGAAAACTCTTGCTGCCTGTGCATTGCTCTGAGTGGCACACCACCTGCATCTGAGACCCAAAGGCTACAGGTTTTCTTTCCTGGGGGAAAGAACTGTCCTTCAATCGCAGGAGTCCTACATGGAAATTGGCAGTCCAACTGCCAAAATTGAATACGGATGAAGATTCCTCCCAGACAAAAGGTGCCAGGACAGAAAGGTCTTGCTGGGCGTTGAGTGCTGTGGGTGGTAAACCACCTGCACCTGAGACCCTGAGACTAAGGACATTCTTTCCTGGGGGAAAGGGCTGTTGTCTGGTTGCAGGAGCCCTGCTCTGAAATTGGCAGTCCAACTCTGTGAGGTCCTGGATCTGAATCTCACTGAATTATTTATATGGGTTGGAACCAACTCACTATGTGTGTGTGTGTATATGGGGAAGGGCTGGGCCTAGACCTGCAGGTACATGGTAAGGCCTGCACATAAGGCCTATGCTGAGGGCACAGGGCAGAGCCGGAAGGCAAGGCCTGCAGCCCATGCAGAGCACATGGCAGAGCTGAAGGCCCTGCAACCAGCTGTCAGTCAAGGCAGACCTGCCTGGTAGCCCACCCACACTATGCCCCTGCAGCCTGTGACCGGCTACAGCACAACTCACTGGCCTGGAAGGCACTGACTTGATATCCTGTGTGGGAGGGAAAACTGAACTCTATAAATACACGAGATTCCATGTGAGTGCTCTCTTTTCTCTCTCTTCTCCCTCTCCAGCTGGCACCATGTGAATCATCGAATCTTGTCGATAACTATTCTCCTCTCCCTTCTCTACTTCTCTCTTTCTTCTCTCTCTCTTCTCTCTCTCTTTACCCCTTTTAATTTGTTTTCTTTTACTCTTGTCCTTCTGTATTAGGGAGAGTTCGGAACATACTGAAACTGAAACCATAACACCATTGAAAGCTCAACAAAAAACCCAATATTTATTACAAGAAGTGGCCAAGTAAATGGGAACCCAAGAGAAAGAGAACAATGAGGGAATACGGCACCCTACTCACTCAGGTGTCACTCATAAAGTTATCTTACCAACTCCGAATGCCATAAAATCCTCTGTAGCAGCTGCATTTTTCAGAGAGTTGACAGGCAGGGAAAAATATAAACTCTTAGAGGTGACTGGGCCAAACACAGAGCAAAAGTATCAACATCCCTGATACACTTTCTCTTGTGGGTAACTTAAAATCAATGAACTATGTTTTACTAAAACCGGTATATGGATTGTTTTAGTAGGTGTTTCCTGTGGAATGGGTCTTTGTGCTGAATGTATTTTAATCCTGTAAAAACCTTTTGTCAAAATATCGTATTTTTCTCACTAAATTAAAAAGAATTTCTCTTAGAGCAAAGTGTGTGACTCTTTCTCCGGATGCTAATTAGAGGTTTTAACGAACCAAAAGACTTTTAAAAAGTCTTAAATAAAGATGTGACTGCTCTGGGCAATTTATAGCTTAATCCAGAGCGCAACAGACTCCCAAAACTGAATACAGACAGAGATTCCTCCCAGACAAAAGGTGCCAGGACAAAAAGCTCTTCCTGCCCATGGAGTGCCCAGGGTGGCACACCACCCGCACCTTTTACCCAAAAGCTACAGGCTTTCTTTCCTGAGGAAAAGGGCTGTCCTTCACTTGCAGGAATTCTATGCCAAAATTGGCAGTCTGACGTCCAAAATCGAATATGGACAAATATTCCTCCCACACAAAAGGTGCCAGAACAGAAAGTTCTTGCTGCATATTGAATGCCATGGCTACCCCACCCTTGCACATGAGACCCCAAGGGTAAGAGCTTTTGTACTTGTGGGAAAGGGCTGACATTTTTTGCATCCCGGACAAGGATCCTTTGGATGTGGTGGAGTAATCGGTGTAGTCCAAAACTGATACCGAGGGCAAGTCAAATGGTGACTGTCCCCTTGTTATAAAATTATAGTGATACTTTTTCTCCTCTCCGTGTGATCTGGGCACATCAGACCTGTTGAAAGGTTTTCTGGTGTAGCCTGGACCTGTTGAAAGGTTCTCTGGTACCTGGGCCTGTTGAAAGGTTTTTCTAGGAGAGAGTCAAGCCAACCCTCAGAGGGTTAAGGGGGAGAAAAACATTAACCTTAGCTGGGCTAATGACTGAGTCAAAAGGAATGACACCCTACGGTGAGTTATATGGGGATTATTCCCTCTTGATATCTTTGTGTCATGGGTTTACTTGTTCTAAAAAAACCAAGGGGGAATTTTTTTCTTTCCCCTGCATCTCTGTAAAAGAAAGATGTTGAACGAGGGAGGGGGAAGGGGTTTGCCTAGGGTAATTGACACACACAAAGGAACTAGCTAGCAGACCCACTTCTCTATGCAAATGGGCTTTTGGACTTCAAAGAGAACTTGTCAGTAGTCACTACAAAAACTTCAAAAGCTCCACTTCTCCACCAGTTTAAAACAATTACAGCTATTTAGGCAAGCAACCTCAAGAAACAGTCAGCAAGACCATCTCATAAACTTATCTTTCCTCACTCCCTCCCCCCCTTTTTTTTTTTGTACTGAAATTAAACTGTTAGGTTAGTTGTTGCATGAATAAAAAGCTTAGCTTTGTTGACTTTGAACCTAGTGTCCCGTGTAAGGACAGGTCTTTATATGATTTGCCTGTGGCGTACTGTATCTCAGGGGTTTGTCTTATCTTCTTTTTCACTGTTTCTGTCAAATGTTTTTGGAGAGTTGTCAACTAATAGCAAAATACCAATTAACCTCAAGTTATACAAGATGGTTGTTTCAGGGACAAAGTTCCCATCTATCAGCACTTGCATCATCCAATTAAGCACAAATACATTCCCACCCAATGGTCTGTGGTTGGACCATGCCATTGTTGAACAAGTTAAGCAGCATATTGATGAAAAACAAGGAAAACAACATAGAATATCTACAACAAAGGACTAATAGGAAAAGGGTAGACAATAATATCTTTGTAACCATATCCACTGGAGTTGCATCCAGCTGGTGACCAGTCACTAGTGGTGTTCCCCAGGGGTCTGTGTTGGGTCCAGTCCTGTTTAACATCTTTATTGATGATTTAGATGAGGGGATTGAGTCCATCATCAGCAAATTTGCTGATGACACCAAATTGGGAGGGAGTGTCGACCTGCTGGAAGGCAGGAGGGCTCTGCAGAGGGATCTGGATAGACTTGAGAGATGGGTTGATTCCAATGGGATGAAGTTCAATAAAGCCAAGTGCCGGGTCCTGCACTTTGGCCACAACAACCCCATGCAGCGCTACAGACTGGGGACAGAGTGACTGGAAAGCAGCCAAGTAGAAAGGGACCTGGGGGTACTAATTGACAGGAAGCTCAACATGAGCCAACAGTGTGCCCAGGTGGCCAAGAAGGCCAATGGGATCTTGTCCTGTATCAAAAATAGCGTGGTCAGTAGGACCAGGGAAGTGATCCTTCCCCTGTACTCTGCGTTGGTGAGGCCACACCTTGAGTATTGTGTTCAGTTCTGGGCCCCTCAGTTCAGAAAGGATATTGAGGTGCTGGAGCGGGTCCAGAGAAGAGCAACAAGGCTGGTGAAGGGACTGGAGCATAAGTCCTATGGGGAGAGGCTGAGGGAGCTGGGGTTGTTTAGCCTGGAGAAGAGGAGGCTCAGAGGTGACCTCATCACCGTCTATAACTACCTGAAGGGAAGTTCTAGCCAGGTGGGGGTTGATCTCTTCTCTCAGGCACTCAGCAATAGGACAAGGGGGCACGGGCTTAAACTCCGTCAGGGGAAATTTAAGTTGGATATCAGGAGAAAATTCTTTACAGAGAGAGTAATCAGGCATTGGAATGGGCTACCCAGAGAGGTGGTGGATTCACCATCCCTGGAGATTTTTAAACGCAGATTGGACGTGGCACTGAGTGCCATGGTCTAGTAAATGGACTGAATTTGGACCAAGGGTTGGACTCGATGATCTCGGAGGTCTTTTCCAACCCAATCAATTCTATGATTCTATGATTCTATGATCTTTAGTGAAGAGATCAGAATAGGTTCTAGCTGTTCCTGCTTCATCGGGTCAACCAGGGTCACTTGCATGCAAGTGGTTGCAGGTAATCATAATCTCTTTGCAGTCAGCATACAGGGGGTCAGCATCCTACTGTTGAATGTAGACATAATCTCCAAGTTGGAATAGATGAACAGGAGTGTTTAATCTCACAGGTTCAGATTACAGAATGAATCTGTGGAATTTCTGCAAAGTAGAGCCTAGACTATTAAAGAATTTTCACAAAAGAATTTCAAATTTCAGAATTTTTGTAACTTGACCGTACGGGAGGAATTTAGGTTTTATAGTACGAAGTGGTTGGCTGTCAGTTACTAATAAAAGGCTGTAGAGAATC
Organism: Corapipo altera; assembly: GCF_003945725.1. Taxonomy (NCBI): domain Eukaryota; kingdom Metazoa; phylum Chordata; class Aves; order Passeriformes; family Pipridae; genus Corapipo; species Corapipo altera. Next base: position 123,459 of record NW_020885005.1, on the reverse strand, counting down.
ATGTAGGACAAAGCAGGTAGTGCAATACAATCAGGCACCAGGCACTGTCACTGCTTGTGTTAAATGATCAAAGCCTGTGTGCTGTGAAGAACCCAAGAGCATTAAGAGCATAAAGAAAAATATCCAGGACATGATCAAAATTCACTCAACTAAGGCATTCAGTAAAGGAATGCACCAGTTAGATAAAGCATTCAAACAACAGAAGCCATCATGCTATGAAGTTAGCAGTCTATCAAAAGATTGCAGGCGTGATGCGAACTAGGGTCTATGGGGGGAGAAGGGGGGGTGGGTCCAAAAAACATCAGTCTTTCATTTACAGCTTTGCTGACTAGTCACTGTCTTGCTTTCTAACACAGGACTCTTTTTCTGTGAGGCTCAGCACTTCATGCATTGTTATTTATAATCTTGTGTGGAGTTGTAAACTAAAAGGTTTCTCTTATATGTTGCAGTAGTCAAAGAGGAGAGAGATATTAAACAATTCTTGCCACTCGCTACAAAACTCCTGGGATAAAGCATATGCAAACAATATCAATTTCCATGAGAGACAATAGAAATATAATATCAATAACTATAGTATTGTCTGGTAATTTGACAGTATTATTCAAACTATACTAGCAATCCATTCTTTAAAGTTTTTCCAGTTTGGATATTATGAAGTAAATTCGCTGAAGATATCTCTAAAACCAGTGAGAGATCTTCAAAAGTCAGTTGATATAGAATTTGGAGTTTGTTTTCAAATTCCAGCTAAATTCATAATACAAATTTAATCATATTATGACTTTCTATATTGGAGTCAAAATGTAAGTCTTAATCCTAACTCTGATTCTTGCTTACCAGCAATACAACATAGAACAATAAGTTAAAATACATTGTTGGTATACCAATCTAAGAAGCAAAAACCTTCTTAGCTCTGGTAATATTTATTAGGGCAAGAGACCTGTTACATAAGAAAGAAAAAAAACCAATGTATTTTGTTCTTTAAGATACATGGTCTGCACTGAATGGTCAATGCATGGTTGTGGTTGTTGTCCTGATTAATACAAAAAATGAAAAAAAGTAATTAGAATAGTTTCCTTAATTTACTGTATTCTGCATCATCCTCCCAGCTTCTGGTCAAGCTCACTGGAGCCACAGATTGGCTCCTCTATTCATGAGAATTACTAATGACAGATTGAGAATGAATGCATTTTTATTTGTGACTCTTTTCATTAATTTTAATATTATTTCTAACCTTTTTTTTTTGAATTTGGCCAGAGGAGGTGTAAACCTCCCACTCAGTTGCTCGGCAACAAACTATCTCTATTGTGTGAGCCACTAACACCTTATCTCTTTCTCTGCTAAGGTAAAGGAAAAGTTTTGCAAGAGGGCTTTTTATCCTTTTTGTCAAAACCCTGCTTTTTTTTTTTTTTTGCTGAATACGATATTTTTGCAAAAGTGTTTTATAGGGGTAAAATACAGCTAAGAATAAGGCGTTTCACTAAGATTTTCGTACAAATACTCATTTCCCAGAAAAACTCCCTAAAACTGTCTGCATACTAACTTGCAGTTAAACACAATTCTTTGGGTTTAAGTTATCTACAAGTGATTAGAAGGACTAAAGAGAGAGATTTTGCTTTCTTGTCTCAGCCACTTAGATGCATGGTTTATGCGGGGCAACCACTCCGCCAGTTGGTCCTTCACTAATTCCCACATGGCAGAGCTAAGGAGCTAGAGATGGAAACAAGAACTATGGAAAGGTGTGTACTTGTTCGTTTTAAATACCTATTCCCCAAGAGTAACAGAAAAAGGAAAGATGGCTATTTTGGTTTTCTCTCTCACTGCAACCTCTGGTGCTGTTCCTGCTCACTCTCCCCCCCCTCCCCTCGCAGGAGGGAAGGGAGGGAGAATCCGCTGAAGTTGTTTAGTGTCTGTTCTTGCTGCTGCAATCCTCTCCGAGCCTCGCACCGGCCCTGCAGTGCCCGAGTCGCCTCTCCGCCACTGCACCAGCGGCAGTTTGAATAATCTCAAAGGGAAATTCCTATGCTCCTGTGTCATCTGAGACACCTCTCCTGGACCCTCATCCCTGGGTTTTAACAGTTACTAACAAACCCATGGTCGCTTCTCCACACACATGTACAACCCCCAACACACACACACACACACACACACACACTAGCACGGCATAGATAGCAACACCATGAGCCCACAACGACACACCGGACAGACAAGAGAGTCAACACGAGAGTTAACAGAAACATGGGAAAGTAGCCTTCTAGCCTGCTCCCCTTCTCAACAAGAAGTGATACTTTTCTGGGGTTACTCCATCCCTGTTTCCCTCTGGGGCCACTCCTGGTTTTTTCTTGCACTGCTACTGCCAGGCTACTCTCCTCCTAGCTCGGGCGCTCCTGCTTTATCCCCGCGGCGCTGCCTTGCTCTGCTCTGCTGCACCGTGAGGGTCTTCTGGCCATAGCGGCTCTCTGGTGTTCATCTGCAGCACGACTCTGCATGGGGTGGCGGCGACCACAGTTCGAATTCACACGGTTTGGTCGGGGCAGTGTGTGCCAGACCGCGTTGCACTCCCCTCTTCAGCAGGATGACTGCACGACCGAGAAGTTTCGTAGCAGTGGCGAGGGTAGTCAAGTCTCAAAGTCTATCTCCCAAACCCCGCCATTCCTCAAAGGCGAAAAGGAGAGGGGGTACTTTAAAAAAAACCGTTATCACGGGTCCAAGCAATAAGCTTGTCGAATACCTTCTCAGTTACTGCTTCCCTCGCTTAGCGAGGATACCTAACAGCAGTTTTTTAGCTGCAGTAAATTCCGAATCCATGCTTACAGCAAACGACAGGGGGAAGGTAGTGATCCTTCCTACCTCGGTTGGCGTCGACTGGCCCCCGTGATCCGAAACTCCTCTGTGCCGCTCCATCCAGCCTCTCACGTCTCCAACCGCATCTCACTGCCAAGGAGATCAATTGACTATCAGCATTCTTCTGCCTTTTCACACTTTTTATCACCTTTTTAGGTGCCAGATAAAACGAGAAGATGCAAAAAGGAGCTCCAGAGTCAAAGACACATCCTCATGGAGGTACAGTCAATGCTCCGCTTTATTCCAAAAAATACACACATTATCAAGGGTCCTACAGGGTTCACACGCTCTAGCTATCACTTTATTCGCTCTACTCGCCAAGGCATGCGCTCTGACATTTCCAGACCCTCCCCTCTTCTCCTTTCTCACACCCTGGATAACATCCTCTTCTCTTGTTTACCTCTATACAACTTTCTCATATCTACTGCTCAAGGACACACATCTGCTGCTCAAGGACACAGGTCCCCAGCACGCAGGCTGGATTGTGCAAACAGGCCTGCAACAATATATGTCCTGCATCATCTAAGATTCTCTCAACAGGGATCAGTACCTAGCAAAAGTTACTTGACTAGTCAACACTAGAGGCTCCATCAATCGAGCTGGCCCTGCCCAAACAGAGCCCCTTCACACTGTAGATGGAGACAAAGTCCCAGTGATTCACTTGAGGGGTATGTTAGGTAAAGCAGTTTGAGTTAACCCTCCCTTGAGCAAGGGCAAACCCATTCATGGGATTGTCTTTGCTCAAGGACCTGGATGTACTTGGTGGATAATGAGAGAAGATGGGGAAACCCAGTGTGTGCCTCAAGGAGATTTAACCTTGGGGAAAAACTAATTCGTATTCTGAGTTGTATGTTGCAGGAAAAGTCACTAGATGAGGAAGACTTGAACTAAGTTGACGCTGGTGATCAAGGATGGGACAACTGTAGAAGACAAGACTTATATAAGTGCCGGATATAGGTGAATATAGGATATGAGTGTGACGTAAAATGGTATGGAATAAGGGGTGGAGATTGTAATGGGTTTGTATTTCTCCTTGAGAAGGAAAACGGAAATAGGATAGGTCATTTGATGTGTATTCTGCCAATAAGATATTCCATACCATGTTACGTCAGCCCAGATATATGAACAGATGGGAAGGAAGAGAGTTCTCTCTTCTCTTCCGGGTACTGAGCAGAACAGTTCGGGCAGTTCCTTCGGGGGAAGAAGATCATCGGTTGTGTGGGAAGTATCTTTATTTTTAGTTCTTCTCTGTATGCATATTGCTTATTGTGTTTTTCTATCTTTGTGTAAATATAAATAATCTTTCTTAGCAATCCCAGACTAGTAGTTTTTTTTTCTTTCCTTCTTTTCCTTTTCCCCCTCCCCTTCTCCCCGTAGGAACTGGGTGCAGGCTCAGTAGATACTTGGTGTTCAACCAAAGTAAACAACAACAGTTGAAAGGTTAAATACTTGACCTAAGCCTATTACATCTTTATCTACTTGTCACTTCATGTAAAAACATTATCAAGTTAATTTTATCAGATACATTTTCCACAACACATACTACTTAGTATTAGTTTTATATGCTTCTTTCAGTGCCTATTAATTCAATCCCATCGTAGACAGCATGATGTTCTACCCTGAAATCTGACATTTCCATCCAGCCCACCCAACATGTTTTCCTTGGCAGAGACAGAGTGCAGTCTTCAGGTAGCACCCATTACTCAAGGAGCAAAATATTGCTGTTTACCACAACCTGATGCAGAGGGTCAGGCCAAAGCTACTGGCAATGGGAGAGGAGTCAGTGACTGTTTCTGGTGTATCACTGCCCACCACCATCAGTATGCTCTTACTGCAACAGCAATTTGACTGTTCGGGGCTGACAGCAAAGTCTACCCACTCGTCTTCCTAACCTCTCTTCCCCAGCAGCCCATAACAAAACCTAGGTCCAGCCCACAAGTCTGTGTTGTACAACATTAAGTCATCCTATAGAATCTAATAAAATAGAAACAAAACACTGATGTAATTTTCTAGTCTCTGAAACTTTTCCAGAAGTAAAATAAATACAGAAATAAATTTAGGGGAGAGACAGTGAAGATGTGGATGTAAAAAGCCGTAAAAGTGTAACCGTAAAACCTATATTATATAACTTACTAGTGACTATATAATTTTCTCAAGGTAGCTAAAGTGTAGTTTATCATTCTTTGTTAGGAGTTTCAACAAACAGGAATTTTAACTAGATAAAAGGTTCATCTATTTGTGAAACTGGACTGATAAAGAGACACAACACCTAACAAAACCAGTCAAATCTGGTCAAAGGCCTTGAAACTGTTCCAGAAGATGTGATGTTGTGCCAAAAAACAGGGGTCATGAAAAGGACAAGATGAAGAAGAGGAAGAGAGGGGTAGTTTTGGGACCTCCAACTCAAATTCAAGAGACGTGTCAGAGGCGTGGTCAGGGCGGAACTGTGGGAGGGACGGTTTTGGAAGTGGGTGGAACAGATGAGGTAATGCCTGAATTTGTAATTAGATGACAGTATAAATATGTGAAACCTGTGTAATTTGGTGTGCACAATTTGGAATATATTTCCTGTGCACCCAGTGCTGTAATAAAGGAGTGCTTTTGCTTTCTAATACTCAAAAGGAGTTTTAGACAGTTATTTCCATGGTTTTTCTGGCATCAAAAGAGCAGAGAACTCGCTACTCAGTTTTTCCACATTTTCTGGGTGCACTTTCTTTGTCCCTGGTGATTTTAAAGGATGCTGTTTAATGGCTGGTATTACTGGACTGGAATCTGTTTTGTTATAAACCTGTGAAAAAACCTACATTCTGTTGCCAGAACAGAGAGATTTCTCTGAACAATTTTTCCTGCACTCTTGTATCGGGGAAGGGGTTACTTTATCAGGGAAAAGGTCCGAGAGATACTGGAACATGAAAAACTAGACACCGTTGCTACTTAAGAAAGTAACTATTTATTACGAAAGGTGGCTAAGAGTAAAAACAGGCACTCAAGAGAAAGGGATTATGAAGGAGAAAAGTGAACAAAAGAACCTAAAAAGGAAGGCAAGACACCCTACTCACCCAGGTGTCACTTATAAGAAAGTCTTACCCACTCTAACCACTTCTAAAGCCTCTCTGCAGCAACTGCATGTTCCGAAGGGTTGGCAGGCTCCCACTTCAGCAGGCGTCCCGGCTAAAAGCAACTTGGTCCTTTGTGTAGAGCCGGTCCCCCAACACGGAAAGCGTGTCTGCTTTTATACAGTTCATTGAGTACACCTGCCTGGGGACATGTGGCCAGTACCGCCCCGTCAGGGGTTCTCAATCCCACCCCCTTGGTTATGTAAGTGCACCCCTTCTGCGCATGCGTGAGAACTTTGGAAATCCCCCCACGCATGTGCAGTGTGTCCTGGGGGGTCTTTCTCAATTGAGTCTGGGGGCGAGCCTTCCTCCCATCATCATCACTTTCTCCTCCAAATGCCCTTGACAAGCCCTTAACCAATCACAAGAGACCAATTAAAACAGTTTATACAGAGGTTCTCCCTCCAAGGCCAAATTCACTGTTTTATCAGTGAACTTGGTAGGGAGAACTATAAACTACTGCAGGTGTCTAAGGTCAAACACAGACCAAAAATATCATCACAACTTTGTCCCAATACAGCTCTGTAGGCCTTGCTTTCCATGGAAGTGACAAGTTGTATTGTTTATACTTATAGGTTGTGTGAAAATATGTGATGTTTATACTTGTTAGTTGTGTGTCTAATTATAAGGTTTGAGAACATAATATGTTTATAGTAAGAAAACCTTGAGAAACTGAAGATAATGAAACACCTGCAGATTTAAAAACCCCCTAAAAGCAGATTAATTAGAAAGAGGTTTCTATGCCAAGAACATGGACAGAACCTCAGATGCAATAAACTAAGAGCATTAGACACGTGCACAAACTGAGCTATCCAATCATCTTGTTGTAAGCATATGCCTAAAACAAAATAAACTGTATAAAAGTTAACTGATTTAAATAATAAATTGGACATTGCTTTGATCATATTGTTTGTGTTGCTATGTCTCTGAACCTCCTCATCGATAACATTCTTTTCCAAATACTGAACAATCTAATAAAATCTTTTCTGGTTTTGTACTCATTTACAGTTATACCATTCCTATCAAGTAATGCATCAACTGTAATGCTGCAGTTCAATTTGCTCCTGTCCTAGTTAGAACAGCTGGGACGGATTCATCACTGGATAGGTGTAGCCCAAAACTGTGTATTCTATAGCCTTCCATGCCATTTCCCAGAAACTGTTGTCAGTAGAGACCTGCGAGGTGGGGGGATGTTCCTGTCCTCATGCCCTTTTGTGAAATTCCCTGCTCTGAGGGAAGGACTGAGTACCCTCATACCCTTTTATGGAATTCCCCACTCTGAGGGAAGGATTGAGCATTCCTGCCTGAACTGGAGAATATATAAACCCGGAGTTTCAGAACCTTTCCACCACTCATGGGATCCAGAGGAAGACTGCAGCTCACCCCTCTCAACCAGACTGCAGCTCATCGCTCTCAACCGGACTGAGACCACCACCCTCAACTGGACTGCAATCACCACTTTTGACCAGACTGCAACAACTCTCCCACCAGCAGGTTTTTCCCCTCTCCCTTTACTTTGGACTCAGGGGGACCCAAGGAACACCGCTTTGTTTATGCCCCAGGGTACTGGATTATACATTTGGGCTTTGTGGGTTAAAACCAATTGCTTGTCTGTATAATTGTACTTATTGTATTATTTTATTAAATTGTTATTCTTACTTATAATCTCTCTTTTGAGTTGAGTTCATTTCCCCTGCTGGTTAACTTTTAAACCAGCACAGCTCCTGATCAAATAAACTCAGCTTCTACAGTCCTGACACAGTGATCAGGACAATCACACCCATGGGACAGAATTGTGGGAAAAATTCCTCCTTCAAATTTAGAAAGACAGTAAAAACCTGTGATGCCTCAGAGCTTTTTAGATTTTTTAACTTTTATAGATTTTAGAAGTAGATGTGTAGTGAATGTAGATTTTAATGTAGCTGTATTATATCGCTTACTCTGTAACATAATGTTTACACATACCCAAACACTACTATCCCATTTCATATCAATCCCTCAAAATTCCATTAGCGTGTTTAGTCTTCTTTTCAAGGTAGAATTGTAGAAAAACACCTTAAGACCTGCACCAGAAGATATCACACAGACACAGAGACCTTCAATCCCAGAACTTTGGAGGAACTCCAAGCACTGTATGTGCTTTGAAGAAGATGAAGATGACAAAGAAGGGGTCCCAAATGCCCCCAGACTCAATTCCCAAAGGGGTGTGTTGAGGGGCAGAAGCGGGGGTTGGACAAATTGATATTGGATGGACCTCATTATAAAATCATAGAACCAGTGTCTGGGACCACACGCATGGTATGCATTCCTCTAGGCCTAAGGACTCATTAAATCTCCTGTTCTCTTTATCTTATCTCCTACACTAAATTGGTCTGGAGTCTTTTTCTCCCCAGACTTTTAGGTAACACTGGGAGACAAAGGAAGCATAACGGAAGGTTTTATTTCAGTGTACTGGGTATCCCAAAGCCACTAGGGTCTGGAAGCACAAGAGCAGTTTGAAACCCGCGCCTTTTGTAGTTCTTTCGGCTACATAAGCTGTTCCATATTCATTAAACGCCATTTTTACCTTAAAAGGTTGTTTCTCTGACCAGGGAGGGGGTGTTACCCTTCTTTTTGATTGATTGTGATGTACCCCTCTGGACCTGGTCCAGGGGGATTCCCCCTGTACACAATAGGCTACCGCATGGCAGAGAAGGTATTTGTTTAGTTACATCTTTACTTTTTGTATTTTTCCCTACTCCTGGCCGCAAAAGTTCCCCGGTGTCAGGTTCAGACAGAACCATTCACCTTACAACTCCTTGCCATGCCTATTTTTAATTAAAAAATAAAAAGGAACCCCTCTTTGGTTAATATAAGCCCCCCCCTTCTGCCTTTCTACTCAGTTCATTTGCTTGTAATAAAACTAGGTTATTTATTTCTCATAGAAACTTGACTTCTTTTAAACAATATTTGTAGCTGATGACTCTGTACAGATAGTGATCTATCACAACAAGGTAAAACAGGAGATTTTTTTTTTTTTGTCATAGCTTAAGCCAGCAATGACTTCCAAAAAACCAAAAACTGTTGCTGTTAAGACAAAGGTTGTGTCCACACAGATGGAACCCCTTAAGAGGGGACACCAAGATGGACGCAACTGTTCAGGCCTCTGGTTGCGCAGAGTGTCTGAGCCTGGTGTTAGCACCAGAGGACAGTGTGAGTGGAGTCTGTGTGCGATGTGAGCAGGTGAATGACTTGCTATGCCTGGTGGCAGAGCTCAAGGAAGAAGTAGAGAGACTAAGAAGTATTAGGGACAGTGAAAGGGAAATTGACTGGTGGAGTCGCACCGTTTCGACCCCAAAAGAAGTCCAGAAGGAGACGGTGAAGCCCTGCCCTTCCTGCCATCAGGCAGTTGGAGTAAACCTGGTGGATGGGGGGTAATGGAAACAGGTCCCTCACTGGAGAGGTAAAAGAATCCCCTCCCAACCCCCACCATTCCCCCGGGTGCCCTTAGAGAACAGATATGAGGCCCTGGACTCAGAGAACCAGGCAGAGGACAGACAAGGAAGATATGTCTGGAAGGTCTCCTGTTCGCCCCACATCTACCAGATGGGTTACAACTACAACTACAAAGAAAAAAAGAAGGGTAGCTGTAGTTGGTGACTCCCTTCTGAGGGGAACTGAGGGCCCTATATGTCAACTGGACCCATCCCACAGGGAGGTCTGTTGCCTTCCTGGGACCCGGGTGAGGGACATTAGTAGGAGACTCCCTCAACTAATTCAGCCCTCAGATTATTATCCACTGTTGGTAGTCCAGTCTGGCAGTGATGACATTAATGGGAGAAGTACCAAGGCAATTAAAAAGGACTTCAAGGCACTGGGTCGACTAGTTGATGGGACAGAGCACAGGTGGTGTTCGCCTCAGTTGCTGCAGTAGCAGAGATGAATGAGGAGAGGAGTAGGAAAACCTATCTTATCAATAGGTGGCTAAGGGATTGGTGCCACCAGCAGAACTTTGGGTTTTTTGACCATGGGCCAAATTCCATCATACCTAGTCTCTTCAAACCAGATGGGCTTCATCTATCTAGCAAGGGCAAGAGGACTCTAGCCCATAAGTTGGCAGGGCTGATAAGGAGGGCTTTAAACTAGGTTTGAAGGGGGAAGGGGTTGAAACTGGACTCTCCAGAAAGGAGTCCAAGGGTGGACAGCCCAAGTTAAGAACCAAATCAGTAGCCCAGTTGAAGTGCATGTACACCAATGCACACAGCATGGGTAACAAACAAGAGGAGCTGGAAGCCATGGTGCAACAGGAAAGCTATGATGTAGTCGCTATCACGGAAACGTGGTGGGATGACTCACATGACTGGAGTGCTACCATGGGTGGTTACAAGCTCTTCAGAAGGGACAGGCAGGGTAGGAGAGGTGGAGGGGTGGTTCTATATGTTAGAGAGTCTCTTGACTCTGTAGAAGTTGAAGTCAGTAACAATAAGGTTGAGTGCCTGTGGGTCACAATCAGGGGGAAGGCCAACAAGGTTGATATCCTGGTGGGAGACTGTTACAGACCACCCAATCAGGATGATGAGGGTGATGAATTATTCTACAAGCAGCTGACGGATGTCTCAAAATCACCAACCCTTGTTCTCATGGGTGACTTTAACCTGTCGGATGTCTACTGGGAACTCCACACAGTGGAGAAGAGGCAGTCTAGGAGATTCCTAGAGCATATAGAGGATAATTTCCTGCTCCAACTGGTAAATGAACCTACCAGGGATGGAGCCCCGCTAGACCTCCTGTTCACAAACAGAGAGGGGCTGGTGGGAGATGTGGTGGTCAGTGGACGTCTGGGACACAGTGATACTGAAATAATAGAGTTTTGAATACTCAGGGGTGCAAGGAGGACCATCAGTAAAACCTCTACGTTGGACTTCCGCAGGGCAGATTTCGACCTATTCAGAAGACTAGTTCAGAGTGTACCCTGGGAAACAGCCCTTGAAAACAAAGGGGTCCAGGAGGGATGGACGTGCTTCAAGAAGCAAGTTTTGAAAGCACAGGAGCAAGTTGTCCCACTGTGCCGAAAGGCGAACCAGCAGGGAAGACGACCGGTCTGGCTGAACAGGGAGATTTTGAAAGAAATTAGGGTAAAGAAGAGAGCCTACCGATTATGGAAAAAAGGGTTGACTACTCAGGAAGAATTTAGGAATATAGTTAGGTCGTGTAGAAAGAAAATTAGAGGGACGAAGGCACAACTTGAACTGAATCTCGCCACTTCTGTGAAGGATAACAAAAAGTCCTTCTACAGATACATCAATAGCAAAAGGAGGGGCAAGGAAAACCTCCACTCTTTACTGGACATGGGCGGGAATATAGTTATCAAAGATGAGGAAAAGGCTGAGGTATTTAACACCTTCTTTGCCTCAGTTTTCAACAGTAAGACAGGTTGTCCTGAGGACAGTTGGCTTCTGGAGCTTGTAGAAAGAGACAAGAATCTGAACAGCCCCCCTGTAATCCAGAAGGAAACAGTTAGTGACCTACTGAGCTGCTTGGATCCTTACAAGTCTACGGGACCAGATGGAATCCACCCAAGGGTGATGAGGGAGCTGACGGAAGAGTTCACCAAGCCTCTCTCCATCAACTACCAACAGTCCTGGTTCACTGGGGAGGTCCCAGATGATTGGAAGTTGGTAAATGTCACGCCAATCCATAAAAAGGGCCAGAAGGAGGACCTGGGAAACTACAGGCCCGTCAACCTGACCTCAGTGCCTGGCAAGGTTATGGAGCAGATCATCCTCAGTGCAATCACACAGCACCTACAGGATGGACAAGGGATCAGACTCAGTCAGCACGGGTTTAGGAAGGGCAGGTCCTGTCTGATCAACCTGATCTCCTTTTATGATCAGGTGACCCGCCTGGTGGATGAGGGGAAGGCTGTGGATGTGGTCTACCTGGACTTCAGCAAGGCCTTTGACACCGTCTCCCGCAGCATTCTCCTGAAAAAACTGTCAGCCCACGGCTTGGACAGGGGCACTCTGTGTTGGGTTAGGAACTGACTGGAGGGTCGGGCCCAGAGAGTGGTGGTGAACGGTGTTGCATCCAGTTGGCGGCCGGTCACTAGTGGTGTCCCCCAGGGATCAGTGTTGGGCCCAGTTCTGTTTAATATCTTTATTGATGATTTAGATGAGGGACTTGAGTCCATCATCTGCTGTTGCTGGGTACCTGTCGAAAGGTCTCGGTCCTGGGGGGGGAAGAATGACACACAACACATACAAGGGTAACGAGACAAAGAGATGTCTGCCTGCTCAGCGCAACAGGCAGTCTTTTATTAGGTGCCAAGTTCCACTTTCCCATACACACACACTATAAACATTTTCCTGCAAAACACCCAGGAATGCAACACCTGCAGTTTGTTATACAACTCGACCTTGCACTGTCCAGCTCTCAGGGCTGTTTCCATGGGAACGTGCAGTTATCACTACTTTTCTCAGGGGAACGGTCTCACTCCCTTCAGCACCTCTAGCTCTTCTACTTCCAGGGGGCCCAGGGGTTCCATGGGTCTACCATCTCCCCCCACAATTCCCCCTGTCTGTAATTGTGCTACAAAGACTGCCCGCATCGTATCCTGCAGGGTCCTTTGCAGGAGCGATACTAAACACGGCAGCATTAGTAACACAATCACAACCATCAACACTACCAAGCATCCTGTTTTGAAAAGTGAGGCTAACCAGTTAGGTATTCCCCATCTGTCAAACCAGTCTTCCAGGTCAAAAAACCCAGTGCTTTCTTTGATCTTCTGAGTTGCCGCCTGCAACTCAGCAATGCTTCTATAAATAGACGTAGAATGATCTGACAGATTCATACAACACATCCCATCAAAGTCTTGACACCTGTATCCGTGGACTAGAAGTAAGAAATCCACGGCTGCTCTATTTTGTAATGTTGCATGTCAGACAGAATTCACGTCAGTGGCCAGTTGGTACAATACCTGTGAAGTTTTATTGACTTACTTCGCTACCCAGCAAACCATATGATTTAAAGTGCTTAGGACCTTAGCTGCAACTGCCCAAGGGAGAACTATGGAAGTAGCCACTCTCTGTCCATAATTCCAGAGCAGTATGTTATCATTACACCGTTCATTAAGGTGTACTGCCCTGCGGTTTCGTTGATGGAGTAACGAGTGATTAAGTAGCAGTCTGTGAGCGGGTGTCAACAACCCCAACCTTCCAAATGTACAAGACCCCCCTATTGGCTGTGCAGGGATTCCTGGCTAGATTCTATCTTCACACAGAAGAAACGTTCCCGTAGGGAGTCGACAAGGTGCACTCACTGCTGGAGTACTCCAAGTCCAATTCTTATCGACACCAGAAGGAACTATTTCTATAGAAAGACGATTCAGGGAACACATTCCATACCATAGACTCACCACGTGCTCGTTCTATGTCATAACCTACACTATGATTAAAATACACACAGTCTTTTACAAACAGTGACTCTAAAATACCTAACTTTTGAAGTGGAGTGTTAACAGACAATACATCATCCCAGCTATCAACATGATCACGACACCCACACACAGTATGACAGTCCCGTTTCAATAACTCACGCCGTCAGACGACATCCTGCACCAGGAGAGATGCTTCCATGTCACTCAGAGGAACACCAACAGGACAGGTGTGAAATGGCTGCTCTGGATACGCCAGTGATGCACAAAAGGTCGTGTGGTTCAGTTCCTTCATTAGTGTCACCCAGACGTTTCGTTTGTTCCATGGAGTGAATTTTGACAGATCAGGAACTGCACTGACGACTTCCAGGACTAACAGCAGGACACACATACCGCGCAGGTATTCAGCAAGGACTATTATCTGTAGAGACAAACATATCCCTTTCCCCAAGTTGTCAAGTCATGTGGATCAGACCATTGACCAGAGACAAGGTCTGCATCTGCATGCTGTGCTCCATCCTCAGCTCTCACAGGGATCACAAGATTATCAGTTTGGAGGAGGTTTTTTGCCAAGTACAGCATATTTTTCCTGAAACTCTAAAAGAAGGTAAATAAAGACAATCGCCAGAGAAGGTCAAAAGGTTTGAGACATACAGAGTTTTGTCTAGCCTAGAGACTGAGGGGGTTATCCCCTCATTTCCCCTTTCTATTCTTTAAGCAAGTGCTTCAGGGCACCATACACTCTCTCCACCATAACGTGTCCTGTAGAAGAATGTGAAATAGCCGTAACATGAGTGACCCTCTACAAAGTAAAGAAAATTTGGACAGATTTACAGACATGTAACAGGGAAGGGTGGGAAAACCAGGGGAAAAAACAGGTTCGAGGGATCCTGGTACGTGAATAAACCAAACACCGTTGCTAGTTGGCAAAACAATAGCTATTTATTAGAAACCGGTAGCAAACAGGGAAAAAAGGTGAATAAGACCAGGCGCCTGAGGGAAAAGAATTAGGGTCAAGGAGGACAAAGTGCACAGAAACCCAAGTAAGATATCTTGACACCCTACTCACCTAGGTGTCACCTATAAGAAAGTCTTACCCACTCTAACTAATAATAAAGCCTCTTTGAAGTAACTGCGTCTTCCGGAGGGGTGGCAGGCTCCCACTTCAGCAGGCGTCCCCGCTAGAAGCAATTCAGTCCGTCGTGAAGAGCCGGCGACCCCTCCTGAGACCCGAGTCTGCCTTTTTAAAGTTTATTGAGAGCACCTGCCCCTGGGAGGCATGGCCAGTACCGCCCCGTCAGGTGCTCCCAATCCCACCCCTTCTGTTATGTAAGGGCACCCCTCCTGCGCATGCGTGAGCACCTTGGAAATCCCCTGACGCAGGCGCAGTGAATTGGGAGGGGTCTTCCCAATTGAGTCTAGGGGCGAGCCTTCATCCTCATAGTCTTCTATTCGTCCTCCAAGTGCCCTTGGAGAACAATGGACCAATCACAGCAGACCAATTAAAATAGTTTACACAGAAACTCTCCCTCCAAGGTCAAATTCACTGCTCTATCAGCGGACTTGGCAGTAGAAAACATAAACTTTTTGCAGGTGGTTAGGGTCAAACACAGACCAAAAATAACATCCCAGCTTCGCCCTGATACAAGACATAAGACAACTTATTGTTCATCCAGATGTAGCAAAAGCACATCCGAAGTGTTTAATGACATCAGGACTTTTTTGTCTAGTATGTGCATTAGCAACCACCACATGGGAAAACATGTCAGTGGACACATGGACGTGCTTTAAATTACCAAATTCATTGACATGAGTGTCATCCGATTGCCACATCTGTAAGACCTTAAGACCTCGAGGGTTAGTACCAAAATAGACAGAAGTATAGGCATTACGACAATCTGGACAAAAGTATAGGCATCATGACAGTCTGGACAGGAGGCAACAATTAAACGAGCAATAGAATGAGTCAAGACAAATCGACATCTGAAAACTTCTGCACCTTGATAATAAAAAAAACTAATGAGACAAGACAACTTACTGGTGAATGTTAGGAACAAGTCTCAAAGTGACAGCAAAAACAAAAGCATCTGCCTGGGCATTACCCTCTGTGAAGAAACATGGCAAAGAGGTATGACTACGAACATGTATCACAAAATAAGGAACAGGTCTCTGCAAAAGTGTTCTCCAGAGTTCAAACAAGACCTGAAAAATAAGGCCTGGAGATGGACAACGATCGAGTCGTTGTAACAAATTAACAATAATCTGCAAATTTGCAGATGACACTAAACTGGGGGGGAGTGTCGATCAACTGGAAGCCAGGAGGGCTCTGCAGAGGGACCTGGATAGGTTGGAGAGTTGGGCTGATTCCAACGGGATGCGGTTCAACATGACCAAGTACCCGGTCCTGCACTTTGACCACAACAACCCCATGCAGCACTACAGGCTGGGGACAGAGTGACTGGAGAGCAGTCAGACAGAGAGGTACCTGGGAGTCTGAATTGACAAGAAGCTGAACATGAGCCAGCAGTGTGCCCAGGTGGCCAAGAAGGCCAAGGGCATCCTGACCTATATCAGGAACAGTGTGACCAGCAGGTCCAAGGAAGTGATTCTTCCCCTGTACTCAGTGCTGGTGAGGCCACACATCGAGTATTGTGTCCAGTTCTGGGCCTCTCAGTTCAGGAAGGATATTGAGGTCCTGGAGCAGGTCCAGAGGAGGGCAACTAGGCTGGTAAAGGGACTCAAGCACAAGTCCTTTGAGGAGAGGCTGAGGGAGCTGGGACTGTTCAACCTGGAGAAGAGGAGGCTCAGGGGAGACCTCATCACTCTCTGCAACTACCTGAAAGGATGGGGGAGCCAGGTGGGGGTTGGTCTCTTTTCCCAGCCAACTATCAACAAGACAAGAGGGCATGGTCTCAAGTTGTGCCAGGGGAGGTTTAGGTTAGATATTAGAAAGAATTCTTTACAGAGAGGCTGGTCAGATATTGGAATGGTCTGCCCAGGGAAGTAGTGGATTCTCCATCCCTGGAGATTTTTAAAAAGAGACTGGATGAGGCACTTAGTGCCATGGTCTAGTAACCGCAGCAGTAGTGGATCAAGGGTTGGACTTGATGATCTCGGAGGTCCCTTCCAACCCAGTTGATTCTATGATTCTATGATTCTATACTTTTTTTCAACACTTTGAGTGCACCCCTGTATAGAGAACATATTTGCGCAATATAATGATAAATTATCAACAGTCATTGTCAGTGTTCAAAGATTTAAGTCACCTGTATGGTGAATCACTATGAGACTAAGTTGTGAGAACACTGATTATTATCCTACCCTAATAAATTAAAACACAAAGGATTAATGTAAAAAAGAAGCTGTTATTTCTGTATATTTGGAACCTAATACAGATATAGTGTGTCTTAAGACATGAACGAACATCTAGACTTTAGTGGATGGCACTGGGAAGCATTCTTAGTTGTGTGTCATAGTGGGCAGACATACTTTGCAAATCTCAGAACTATAAATCTACTGTATAGTTGTATTCAACAGCTGGGAACCAGACTCTGGGACCCAGAGACCCTCTGGAAATTCTGTGCTCTCAAATAATTCACAAAGAAAGTGCCTGGATATTCCTCCAGAATTTTATGACAACGGAAAATGGGCATGGGGTTGTTGCTGCTAAAAAAGGACTTTATCAACTATGTTGGATTAGGGTTTTTTAGTTAACATTCCAGGTTTTGCCTTTCTGTACATGCAGAACTAATTTATTCTCATATATGGGATCCTAAGTATATATATATATATCTGTCATGAATAATTAGGATGTAGGAGGAAGTTCTTTGCTGTAAGGGTGGTCAGGCACTGGAACAGGTTGCTCAGAGAAGTTGTGGATGCCCCATCCCTGAAAGGGTTCAAGACCAGGCTGGATGGAGGTCTGAGCAACCTGGTCTAGTGAAAGGTGTCGCTGCCCATGGCAGGGGGGGTTGGAACTAGATGATCTTTAAGATCCCTTCCAACCCAAACCATTCTATGATTCTATGATTCTATGATAATCTTGATGGGTGGAAACCATATATTTCAATTAATTTCCTCTTACCCTGTGTCATAGATTTTGTTTTTTAAAGAAATTTTTAAAGAATTTTTTCGATTTGCCGCTGCAAAAGAAAGGTGTTGAACAATGGAAGGGGGAAGGCATGACTGAATTCCCCTGACCTGGAGAGATGGAAACATGGAGCCACACACAAAAGGATTAGCTGATAGTCCCACATTCTAAACTAATGGTTTCGGAAGACTGTAGGGGAAGGTGAGGTGTTTTTTTCCTGGGGACTGCACTTTACTTTTTCCCTGACTGAGGGAAGGGTGTGGAGAGAGGGTCTCCAGATTAATTTTCTTTTTTGACCTGGTCATTAGCTTCTTCGAACCCCAAGGGAGATCCCGGGTTCGCCTCTGACCGCTGCCTGGACGTCTCTAGGAGCTGCTGAGGACGAAAGGAGCTCTCGTTCATCCCACGGTCACCCTGGTTTTCACTGGACGGACCGGCACCTCCGTCCCTTGCCAGATGCTGCCTCCACAACCCTGGGCCCAGCGTGGACTGCTAGGGGCTGGCGTTGTCTGCGGAGGGGTTTCCAACCACCCCCACTCTGGGATACAGCAAGATAGTCCTTGTGGAGGTGCTTGCCTTGGAGTCTCAAACCAACTGCCGTGGCTGAGATGCGCCATTTCCCACCTAAGCTTGCCTGGAGGTCGGCAAACAGCTCCCTTGGTTCCCCCAACACCTGCACCTCCCTGAGGCCCAACAGCGCCACCTGCCCACCATCAGTGAGCAACTGCAACCTTTGTTCCTCTGGAGGCCCAACAGTGCCACCTGGTGACCGTGAGTGAGGCACTGCAGCTCCTGCATCCCTCCAACGCCCCCTCCTGTTTGTGGTTACAACTGCGCCAAAAGGCAAAAAGTTCTTGTTTTCGGTGGAAGTTTGGTTATGGAATTGTTACTTGTTTTGTTGTGTTACCTATACATATATATTCTTTAGTAAAGAGCTGTTATTTTCTTTTCCTCACCTTTTTGACTGGATCCTCTTAATTTCAAAGTTATAATTATTCAGGAGGAGCTCGGTTTTTCTCATATCCCACCCTCCTTAACAAACATTTCTGTCTCGTTAAACTGAGACACCCTGCATAATACCTCTATAAACTTAAGTCAGATCCCCATCAGCACGGCAACACTATCATTGCCAAATGGTACTCTGTCTTTCAACACTTTTAAGAAAAGTACTTTTCTTTTAAGAATTTCAGATTGACAAATTCTTATAAACTTAAAATACAAATATTTCATATCTAAAGTCTGTCTGTAACTATTCCTGGTTATTAAAAGTTCCCAGTATCAGTTCCTGTTATAACTGATGCTAATATTTTCCCATAAGGTTAGCAAGGAAAGTTTTACAAAGGAATTGAAGATTACATCTCTTAAGTGCCACTCAGCTTCTGAGACAACTTTTAAAAGACCCCAAACTCTCATCAACATGAACTCATCAGTGTTTAAAAGGAAAAACTACAGACTCATTAATTACTTAATTACTCATTAATCACTTCTGATGATAAAGAGAAGTAGATATAATACTCACAACATTATTTAATGTACTGTAGTGGTTTGGATCTTGTTTTCCCCCCAGAGGCTAAGAAAAGTGGTAACCCCCAAGGGGTGGAAACCCCTGGAAGTTTTGAAGTTCTGTCCAATGGGCACTCCTGCAGAAATGTAAACATACTACAAGCAAACGGAAGAGAAGAGTTGTAGTTTTGGGTTGCGTAGTAGAAGTAACCATGTTGTAGAACCACGAGGAAAGGGGTCCGGAGCCCCTCAGGGCCTCTGGGGCCTCCCAGTCCTTGGTTGGGGGGGGGACTGCAAAGACTTGGAACAGTGTTAGACTGGACTAAGTGTCTGTAGTTAAACCGGGAGATGTTTTCTCCAAACTGGGCAGCGGAGACAGAGCAGAAAGCAGAGATGCAGAGTCCAGAGGTTATGACTAAAAACCAACTGATAAGACCTGAACCGGAGAAGCAGTAGAAACTAGCAGCAGAGCTACAGAGTTCTGGGGGGAAGAACTGACACCAGACCCCCCTTTATCCTTTGAGACCCCTCTTGGAAAGGAGGGACATGGACTCCTATTTTGGAGAGCAGTTTGGGACATGCAGCACCAGAGAGAGAGAGAGAGAGAAAAGAACTGAGAAGCTCAGAACATCCTGGGAAACTGGACCGGGACGGAGAGGAATGCAGAGGGGGTGACCTTGGCTCCCCCCTCGCACTGCTGCCAAGGTGACAGCCTGAGGCAGGGCACAGAGGTCCTGCAAGGCGTTTGAATCTCCTGGAGATACCAGACCGTCACGAAGCCCCCTGTGCTCGTGATATGACCGTGGTGGAACGACCTTGTCTGGGGTGACGTAGTCCATGGAGGAAGACCCCTTTGCCTGCGTCAAGGGGCCGAGGGAGCTTCGATACCTCCCTCGTGAGTTCTGGCAGAAAACCAGCCACAATTGCTGCATGCATGAGATGAGGAGACCTGCTGCCTTAGAAGAGACTCCTGCTTTTGAGACTGGAAGGGATCTGTTCTTCTTCCCTCCTGGACTTTTATTTGGAGGGGAGAAGAGATCTGATCCATTGTAAATACTATATGTCATGGTAGAGATAGTTGTGATCGTGTGTATAATGTGTTATAGTATTTATTTGTACAGTCATTGTAATATATTCCCTTTCCCCCATTCTGAGTCTGGTTGTGTTTTGTCTGGAAAAAACCCATCTCACATTGGGTTGGGATGTGGGAGGGGGAATGGAGCTAGGGAATTGGATTTTGGGGCTGTCTCAAACCATGACATGTACTCTGGTTCCTTCTTTTGGGTTTTTTTAATGCCCCAGATGGAAACTGTTTCCACTCACTCTTAACAGCTACAGTTCTTCTGAAAGCACTTGCAAGTATATCATAGACAATTATTGGTGTAACTATTATCTAGGTTTACCATGTTTCATGAATTTGAATTCGTGTTTTCAATTCTATATTTAAAAATGTATATATTAAATTAGACTTCTGTAGGTGACCAAAAGATTGTTTTCCAATCCAGTTTTACAGGGGAAAATTCCAATTCACCAAGTACTCAGTAAGCCTGACTCCCACCAAGGACTCAGTAAACCTGACTCCAACTAGGTTAATACAATCAGTTCTAGGTTCTTCTGAGCAGAATCAAACATTTCCCAAGCTGTGTCTAGTGGTGTCTAGTGGCCTCTGGACCAGTCACAATGGGGTACTTTTCCCATTTGTGCCCCGTTAAACTCACTTCAACCTCTAGCACTGATAATTCTTGATGTCCCCCTGTCACTCCAGAAATCCAAATGGGCTCTGTGCTTTTATGCCACAATGGCATCAAGGTGCATTGTGCACCAGTGTCTACTAAAGCATTGTATCTCTGTGAATCCGATGTGCCAGACCATCGAACCCACACAGACAAGTAAATCCTATTGTCCCTTTCCTTCTCCTGGCCGAAGGCAGGGCCTCTCTATTGTTCTTGGTCAGAGTATTCACTGTCTGATCCTTGCATTGCCCAGCTAGAGGTCCCCTCACCAGGATCACAAGAATTGACCTGGGTCTTTCTGCATCGCAAAGGTCGCTGATCGCTTTCTGGGGCCTCTGCATCAACTACATGGACGACCTTCTTACTAGGTTCACCAGGCTGGCGACTGTAACCTCTCCGCAGTTCCCGAAGTTCTGATGGGGTCAGGGACCAGGTAACTTCACTCTCCTGTCTAGTTTCCTCTCAGCTTCTCTCACGTGGAAGTGGAGGTGGAAATGCCCCTCCTGCCTCTAATGGATCACAGGTTGTTTGTCCTGCCTCCCTTTCTTCTCTTGGACACTCAGATGGGATAGATCCTTCTCCTTCCTCCCTTACTAATTGCGGAGGTAGGTCTGTAGGTCCTGCAGAGCTCCTTATCCATGCCTTCCTTTTCACTGCAGGGGCAATAATGACTTCAGATGTCATAGTTTGG
Source organism: Corapipo altera (assembly GCF_003945725.1). Classification (NCBI taxonomy): domain Eukaryota; kingdom Metazoa; phylum Chordata; class Aves; order Passeriformes; family Pipridae; genus Corapipo; species Corapipo altera. The sequence goes on along the minus strand of NW_020885005.1, from coordinate 102,074 downwards.
GTCCCTGTCTCAGTCATAGTTTTTTTAGAATATTGAACAACAACTCAGTAGGCACAGACCAGGTCCCAGTACAGGGTAAGAAAGTTGCTGGTTTTGATCGGGGTAGGCAAGGCAACCTTCCATTAAACAACATGTCAATTTGTTGGGGTTGAATACTTGTTCTGGTGTGAAATTCCAGGCGACAGGGGGTGTTAGACGCCCTAAGAATCTGCCCAAATTCATCCACATCCCTTGCCACCCAGGAACTACCCCCTTTAGAGAACATCCCATCTCGAAGTTGGTTTTGTCCTGGCACAAGGCAACAAAAACAACAATACCTTACCCATTCCCCATAATATTTTAAGAGCATTGGTTAAAAGCAGTAATAGAGCCAAACAACTCAGGTAAGGTTTAGTAAGGATCACGGGTGCTTTCATTACCAGGCCCTCTATGTCAAAATCAAGAAGAAAAAAAAGGTTGATTTCTTTCCCTTCTGCATTTTTTAAGGGGTAAGTTCCACACCCTATCAGAACTGTTAGTAAAATTACGGGTATCCCCACAAGATCTGGGTGAATTGCCATGTTTTTGTTATATGTTCTCGACTTAGTGTAAACAAACAGATAAGTGAGGCAGTTGTTTTATAAACAATCCTTCTTGGCAGTTTTCTCCGCCAATGCACCAAAATTGTTATCGTTTACTTTGGTTGAACACCAGGTATCCACTGGGCCTGCACCCACGTCCCTGTGGAGGAAGGGGCGGGAGGGGGAAGGAGAGAGAGAAGGGAGAAAAAAACTATGACAAATCAAAACTGCTAAGAAAGATTATTTATATTACACAAAGATGGGCACTATAGGTTGTATGTATACAAAAAAGAGTTAAGAAAAAGAAAGGTACTTCCCAAACAACTGACGCTTTCTTCCCAAAACCACCTTGCTTGGCAAATGGAAAAGAAGAGAGCGATCTCTTCCTTCCCAACTGTTTAAATAGCTGGACTGGCGTAACATGGCATGGAATATCCTGTTCCTCCCAGGAAAAAGAAGTGTTATTTGAGTACACAAACCCATTACAATCTGTGTCTAGTTTTTCTGGCACCAGGGTTTCTACTGGTATTTCTTTACCTCTTGCAGCAGCTAATTTAACTTCTGCATCCCCTTTCCTGTTTCCTATCTCTGGGACATTGTTGCCTTTCAGGTGTCCCTGGCAATGCATTATAGCCACTTGTGATGGGAGTTGGACAGCTTCTAGCAATGGTAGAATCTCTTCTGCATGTTTCACAACTTGAAACATCCAGGAGCACATAGTTAAAGGCATTATCATGCTAAGAATTGCTATATGGGAGGTAGTGCTGAAAAGTTAACTATAAGCGCACCACTTTGGATAAGACCTAGAATTAAGATCTGTCCATTTTGCAACTGTTGGTTGTATGTACGAGCCTTGTGTAATAGATGTAAGGTTTGCCTCCCCGACAGACAAGGTTGGGTCAGAACCAATGTGCATATTGTCGAAAAGAGGGACACTGGAAGCAAGAATGCCCTGAATTAACAGGTGGAAATACAGGCACAGGAGGGGTTGTTGTTTCTTACAGAGTACTGAGTGAAGGGGGGATGGGGTAGCAGGCCTGCACCTAGGGGACCTGATGGTAAAAATTAAGTTAGGGGAAGAAAAAGAAGAATTAGATTTTCTAATTGATACTGGGGCTACATTTTCTGTTTTGAATCAAGAACTAATACCTAAAAGTGATAAATATGTTCAAGTCGTGGGTGCCACTGGTCAATAAGAAAGGGTTTCTTTTGAAAACCCTGAAGTTCAAAATTGGAAAACAAATGGGAGTGCATCAGTTTTTGTATTTACCAAATTTACCCAAACCCGTATTGGGCAGAGACCTACTGGAAAATCTGGGAGCTGTAATAGAATTCAAACAAGGTAAAATTGAATTTAAGGTAAAGGAAGAACAATTAATAGCAACTCTGAGTTTAGCAATGAGCTATGTGGAGCCAAGCCAGGAGAATTCAAATGTCAATCAAATTTTAGATCAGGTATACCCAGGAGTTTGGGCTATTGAAACACCAAGAAAGTCTAAATGGGCAGCTCCCATTCAAATAGAATTACAACCAGGAGCAAACCCAGTAAATAGGAAGCAATATGCACTGAGGTTAGAAGATAAAAAAGGAATTGAACCAATAATTGATAACTTCTTGAAATTAGGATTTTTTATAGAGTGTGAATCAGATTTCAACACCCCAATCTTACCAGTCAAGAAGTCAAATAGAACATATGGAATGCTTCAGGATTTAAGAACAGAAAATAAAATTGCTAAAACATACATGCAACTGTTGCAAACCTATATACACTCTTAACAAAATTAAAAGAAAATCTAATTTGGTTCACAGTATTAGACTTAAGAGATGCCTTTTTCTGCCTTCCCTTAACACAGGAAAGTCAAAGGATATTTGCCTTCAAGTGGGAAAATCCCACCACAGGAAGGAAAACTCAACTCATTTGGACAGTGTTACCTTAAGGGTTCAAAATATTCCCACAATTTTTGGGAATCAATTAGCTAAAGAATTGGAACAATGGCAGTCACCACCAGGAGAGAGTATACTTTTATAATATGTGAATGATCTATTGATTGTTAATGAAAAACAAGAAGAATGTGTCCAATAGACAGTAAACCTCTTAAACTTTTTGGACTTAACTGGGTATCGAGTCTCTCAACAGAAAGCACAACTGGTCCAGGAGAAAGTCATGTAGTATCAAGAGGACAATGATCTCTGGGGACAACAAGAAAGGAAGCCATTTGCCAGACACCGAAACCACAGATGGTGAGAAACCTTCGAGCCTTTCTAGGAATGACAGGTTGCTGTTGTTTACAGATATATCAGTATGGGTTAATTGCAAAGTCTTTATATCACCTGCTGAAAATAACTAAGGGCAATCTAGTCTGGACCCCCAAAGCAAGTGGAGCCTTCAAACAACTGAGATGAGAACTCATGAGGGCTCCGGCATTGGGATTGCCTGACGTAACGAAGCCCTCTTGGTTGTTCTCGCATGAATGACAAGGAATGGCTCTGGGGGTCCTGGTTCAGCAACTAGGGCCATACAAAAGAGCAGTAGCCTACTTCTCCAAGCAATTGGACGAAGTAAGCAAAGGATGGCCCACCTGCCTAAGGGCAGTAGCAACAGTGAGTATAAATATAGAAGAAGCCAGGAAATTTACAATGGGACAGAAAATGACTGTGTTAGTGTCCCACACAGTATCTACAGTACTGGAACGGAAAGGAAATCATTGGCTGTCACCCTCCCGATTTCTGAAATAATGGGTAATCCTGGTTGAATCAGATGACATAACCATTCAGGTGACTAACATTGTTAACCCAGTTTCATTCCTAGAAGGAAGAATCTTGTCTGCACCTGTTGTGCATGACTGCCTGGAAACCATTGAAGCAGTGTACTCCAGATGCCTGGACCTTAAAGAAGAACCACCCCTGGATGCAGAAGACTCATTTACCCATGACAGCAGTTTCATAACACGAGGTGTGAAGATGGCTGGGTATGCTGCAACCACCACTACTGAGGTAATCAAATCAAATCCTTTGCCTGCAGGAACCTCAGCCCAGAAAGCAGAACTGATAGCTCTCATTCGAGCTTTAGGATTGGCAGAAGGAAAACAAATTAACACCTGAACTGACTCCAAATATGCCTTTGGCATAGTTCACACTCATGGAGCGATTTGGAAAAAAGAGGACTTTTAACTCTTCAAGGAAAAGTTGTGAAATATGCTGAAGAAACTCTACGATTACTAGAAGTTGTACAACTCCCCTCTCAGGTGGCAATTATGCACTGCCGAGGACACCTGAAAGGTAACACTGTCCTGGAAATAGGAAACAGAAAAACTGATGCAGAAGTTGAGTTAGCTGCTGCTAGAAGTAAAGAACTACCAGCAACAGTTTTAATGCTAGAAGAACTAGACACAGATCAACAGGTAGACTATCAAGAAACAGATTATAAGTGGATACATGAAAATGATGGTAAGCTGTTTGACAATGGGTGAGGTGAACTAAAAACAGGTCAGTTAATAGTATTAGAAAAATTAGTGTGACAATTTGTAAAAGTAAAACATGATAAAACCTTTGGGGCTTAGACTCACTCTATGAGCATTTAAGGACCAGAGTGGCATTTATTTATCACAATGGAACAAGTCACATCCCAATGTGAACTTTGTCTGAAATACTGGAACAAAAATACACCAAGGGGCAATAAGTAAAGAGCATTTCCCAGGTGAATATTGGCAAAATAATTTCTCTGAGTTCCCAAGAAAAGGGGGGGGTTTCTGTCATCTCTTAGTTTTGACTGAAACATTTTCTGGATGGACTGAAACTTTCCCATGTAGAACAAATGAATCAAAAGGAGTGGTTAAAGTCTTGTTAAATGAGATTATACCATGGTGTGCTGGTTTAAAAGTTAACCAGCAGGGGAAACCAACCCAACTCAAAAGAGAGATTACAAGTCAGAATAACAATTTAATAAAATAATACAATAAGTACGACCACACAGACAAGCAACCGACCCTAACCCACAAAGCCCAAATATACAACCCAGTACCCCAGGGCACAAACAAAGCGGTGCTCCCTGACCCCTCCCCCGAGTCCAAAGCAAAGGGAGGGGGGAAAAACCTGCCGGTGTGAGAACTGCTGCAGTCCGGTCAAAAGTGATGATTGCAGTCCAGCCGAGGGTGGTGGTCTCAATCCGACTGAGAGCGGTGAACTGCAGTCTGGTTGAGAGCGGTGAGCTGCAGTCCTCCTCTGGATCCCACGAGTGGTGGTAAGGTTCTGAAACTCCAGGTTTATATATTCTCCAGCTCAGGCAGGAATGCTTAGTCCCTCCCTCAGAGCAGGGAATTCCATAAAAGGATGCTCAGTCCTTCCCTCAGAGTAGGGAATTCCATTAAAGGGTGTAAGGGTACTCAGTCAGGGAATTCCACAAAAGGGCATGAGGACAGGAACATCCCCCCACCTCGAAGGCCTCTACAGACAACAGTTTCTGGGAAATGGCATGGAAGGCTATAGAATACACAGTTTTGGGCTACACCCATCCAGTGATGAATCGGTCCCAACTGTTCTAACTAGGACATTATCCATCCCTTATTCTATGCCATCCATGTCATGCCCAAATTAACCCCCTTAAAAACTATGTCTCCTTAAAACTATATACACTTATATATATATATACAATGAAACATTACAGACCATTCTTACTCAAAATTAGGTCCCCTTGTGGTACACAACGTGTCTCCCCATCTTTTTGCTTTACTCACCAGGTGAAATCAGGTCCTTGAGCAAAAACAATCCCTTGGATGGGTTTGCCTTTGCTTGAGGTGGGACTCATCCAAACAGTCTTCCCTAACATTCCTCTCATATGCACCATGGGGACTTTATCTCCACCTACAGTATGCAAAGGTTCTGATTGGGCAGGACCAGTTCGATTGATGGAGCCTAGGGTGTTGACCAACCAGGTGGCCTTTGCTAAATGCAGCTCCCAGTGTTTGAGAGTCTTCCCACACAGTGCCTTCAGGGTGATTTTCATCAGTCCGTTGCACCGCTCAACTTTTCCAGCAGCTGGTGCATGGTAGGGGATATGATACACCCACTCAATGCCGTGCTCTTTGGCCCAGGTGTCTACGAGGTCATTCTTGAAATGGGTCCCATTATCAGACTCAATTCTCTCCGGGGTGCCGTGTCGCCACAGGACTTGTTTTTCAAGACCCAGGATGGTATTCCAGGCAGTGGCATGAGGCACGGGGTATGTCTCCAGCCATCCAGTACTTCCTTCTACCATGGTCAGTACGTAGCACTTGCCTTGGCGAGTTTTGGGGAGCGTGATGTAGTCAACTTGCCAGGCTTCCCCATACCTGTACTTCGACCACCGTCCACCATACCATAGAGGCTTCACCCTCTTGGCCTGCTTGATGGCAGCACATGTCTCACAGTCATGGATGACCTGTGAGACAATGTCCTTGGTTAAGTCCACCCCTCGGTCACGAGTCCATCTGTATGTTGCATCTCTCCCCTGGTGACCGGAGGTGTCATGGGCCCATCGAGTCAGAAATAATTCTCCTTTGTGCTGCCAATCCAGATCTACCTAAGAGACTTTAATCCTGGCAGCTCGGTCCGCCTGCTCGTTGTTACGATGCTCCTCATTAGTCCGTTTCTTGCATCTACTTGACCGACTCTCACACTCAGTTTCTCTACCTGACCAGAGATGTCCTGTCACATCTCTGCCGCCCAGATGGGTTTCCCTTGGCGCTGCCAGTTGACCTTTTTCCATCGCTCCAGCCATCCCCACAGAGCATTGGCCACCATCCATGAGTCAGTGTAGAGATAGAGTCTTGACCACTTCTCTCGTTCAGCTATATCCAAAGCCAATTGAACGACTTTAAGCTCTGCAAACTGACTTGACCCACCTTGTCCTTCGGTCGCTTCTGCAACTCACCGTGTGGGACTCCATATGACTGCCTTCCATTTTCGGTTTGTCCCTACAATGCGACAGGAACCATCCATGAAGAGTGCATATCGCCTTTCATCTGCTGGTAGCTTGTCATATGGTGGGGCCTCCTCAGCCCGTGTCACCTGTTCCTCTTCTTCTTCAGAGGTTGGTGGGGACATGACTGCTATTTTGTTAATCACCTCCATTGGAATTAGACGGCATCCATCTTGCCACTTCACTCCTAGGAACTGAATTTCCCAAGCAGGTCCCTTGACCTTACTCCGTTTAATGGTAAAACCAGCTCTTAGGAGAACCTGGATTATCTTCTCTCCTTTCTCGAAGACTTCCCCCCCTGTGTTCCCCCATACAATGATGTCATCAATGTACTGTAGATGTTCTGGAACCTCGTCCTTTTCCAGTGCAGTCTGGATCAGTCCATGGCAAATGTTGGGACTGTGTTTCCACCCCTGCGGCAGTCGATTCCAGGCGTACTGCACACCTCTCCAAGTGAAAGCAAATTGTGGTCTGCACTCCACTGTCAAAGGAATGGAGAAAAAGGCATTGGCAATGTCACTGGTGGCATATCACTTGGTTGCCTTGGACTCCAGCTCATACTGGAGCTCCAGCATGTCCGGCACAGCAGCACTCAGGGGTGGTGTGACTTCATTGAGTCCACGGTAATCCACTGTCAACCTCCACTCTCCGCTGGACTTACGCACTGGCCATATAGGGTTATTAAAGGGTGAGCGAGTCTTACTGACCACCCCCTGGGTCTCCAGGTCACGGATCATCTTATGTATAGGGGTCACAGAGTCTCGGTCGGTGCGGTATTGACGACGGTGCACTGCTGCTGTGGCTGTTGGTACCGATTGTTCTTCAACCTTCAGCAGTCCCACAGCAGAGGGGTCCTCTGAGAGACCAGGCAAGGTGTTCAACTGTCTAATTTCCTCTGTCTCCACAGTAGCTATGCCAAAAGCCCAACGAAGTCCTTTTGGGTCTTTGAAATACCCACTCCTTGGGTAATCTATGCCAAGGATGTACGGGACCTCTGGGTCAGTCACAATGGGGTGTCTGTGCCATTCCTTCCCAGTCAGGTTCACTTCAGCTTCCAGTACAGTCAGCTGTTGGGATCCCCCTGTTACCCCAGAAATGGAGATGGATTCTGCCCCTACATATCTTGATGGCATTAAAGTACATTGTGCTCCGGTGTCCACTAAGGCCTTATGTCTTTGTGACTCTGATGTGCCAGGCCACCGAATCCACACTGTCAAATAGACTCGATTGTCCCTCTCCTCTACCTGGTTAGAGGCAGGGCACCCCTAGTCCTGGTCATGGTACACATTGTGCTCTTCTTGTGAGTATGACCTGGAGGTCCCTTCAAGAGGATCGGAAGTATCATCATTCCTGTACCATCTGGAGTCTTGCCCACGAGAGACTGGAGCAGCATTTACCCTTGAAGAGTTCCTTGTGGTACTTGTTCCTCTTTTCAGATCACGTACCCAGGCTACTAAGGAAGAGGTGGGTTTCCCATCCCACTTCCTCATATCTTCTCCGTACTCATGGAGGTAAAACCATAGATTGCCACATGGAGTGTGCCCTCTCTCCTTAGCTGGGGGACGTTGGTTCCTAATAGCAGAGACTCTTGTTTGCCCTGGCACGATATGGAAGATTCCTTCCTTAATTTCTTCTCTTAGTTTCTGGTGTCCCTCTTCAATCTTCTCTTCCAGGCTTCAGACATGTTCGGCCAATTTGGTTTCCACAGATGAGATGTGGGCTCGTAATGGGGCGGTGACTGTGTCTTCATAAATCCTGAGTTTACTAACCAACGCGTCCACCTTGTCCTCTCCCTCCCTCCATTGCAGCGTTGCTAAGTAGCGGGAATACATTTCTGGCCCGAGTCGTGCAAACTTTAACCACATCTGGGATGTGCACTGTACACCATCTGGACTTTTAGGGAATCTTTCATCCTCTGAAAAGATTATCTCCAGTACAACTAATTCTCTTAAGCACCGGATACCTTGTTCCATCGTGTTCCACTGTCCTTGCTGTACGTGGAGGTCCTCCTTACAAAGGTATCTCTCCCTCACACTGGACAACAGTCGCCGCCAGAGGCTGAGAGTTTCCTGCCTCCTTCTAATCCCCTGATCAATGACTACATCTCGAGACAGGGATCCCAGTTGTCTGGCTTCACTCCCATCTAGAATTGTATCATTAGCTGTGGCATCCCAGATTCAGAGTAGCCAGGTCAGAATGGACTCATTTGCCTGTCGTGTGAACTCTCTCCGGAGTTCATGTAGCTCACCCAGGGATAGGGACCGAGTGATTATTTCTGGCTCTGTCTCCTCCGGTGGATGTGAAGGTCCTGCCTCTTCATCATCATTTGCTATACGGACTGATTTAGTCTTTGATTTCCTTTTCTGGACAGGGGCGACTGCTATTGGTTTCGGTTGTTCTTCTGGCTCCTCGATGGTTTGTGTGGACACGGTGCCGGTTGATTCATTTCTTTTTCCCTCTGACTCAGTTGTGGTTTGGGTGGACGTGGTGCCTGTGGATTTGCCCCTTCTCTCCTCCCCCTGACAGTGCTGTACCATGTCAAGTAGTGTCCGGTAGGCAGTGACCAGGGCCCAGCAGGTTGCTGTGAGTTGGCCATCTCTGGAGCTGCCAGAGCATTTTCCCTTCACCAGTCTTATCATGCTAACAGGATCTTGCAGTTGTTCAGGGGTGAATTTCCAGATCATTGGAGGAGAAAACTTCTCCAAATACTGGTCGATGTCCTCCCACTTCCCACGCCACTCAACATTATCCACTTCCAGGGCAGGCGTCCAAACAACCTCCCTAGAAGGTCCTGTTCTAACCCTAAACATGGTGTAGACAGTACAGAGCAGACAAAGCAACACTAACAATAACATTATGTTGTCCTTAACATCAAAAGGGAACTCAATATTTTCAAAAACTGTTGTAGCAGGTCTGAAGGGGAAGAAGGAGGTGAGACGCTGGAAACAACCATTCCCCCCTGTTTCCCCAAAGGACTGGGTGTGATTTTTAATGAGGTCCCAGAGGTAGCAACCCAAACCAGGACAGGCAAACAGGACTGAATACACATTTACAATGAAACTCATTGCTTCTGATGTTATGATGACATAAATATAGTATACTAATAAAGCAATTTGGATCCCTCTCCCTGGTTTTAAAGAGAACATCAAAACAGGCAAATAGTTCCCCATCTGAGGAAATATGAACATGCTCAGATACAACATCCATGTGAATGCATGAAACAACATGGTGATCAGGGAGTTTCTATATCCAAATAGACAAATGCTTAAAATGAAATTGTGATTCTGACTTTTCTCTCTCTGCCTCACGTTGGGCGCCAAAAATATGCTGGTTTAAAAGTTAACCAGCAGGGGAAACCAACCCAACTCAAAAGAGAGATTACAAGTCAGAATAACAATTTAATAAAATAATACAATAAATACGACCACACAGACAAGCAACCGACCCTAACCCACAAAGCCCAAATGTACAACCCAGCACCCCAGGGCACAAACAAAGCGGTGCTCACTGCCCCTACCCCCGAGTCCAAAGCAAAGGGAGGGGGGAAAAACCTGCTGGTGGGAGAGCTGTTGCAGTCCGGCCAAAGGTGGTGATGGCAGTCCAGCCGAGGGTGGTGGTCTCAGTACAGCTGAGAGCAGTGAGCTGCAGTCTGGTTGAGAGCGGTGAGCTGCAGTCCTCCTCTGGATCCCACGAGTGGTGGTAAGGTTCTGAAACTCCAGGTTTATATATTCTCCAGCTCAGGCAGGAATGCTTAGTCCCTCCCTCAGAGCAGGGAATTCCATAAAAGGATGCTCAGTCCTTCCCTCAGAGTAGGGAATTCCATTAAAGGGTGTAAGGGTGCTCAGTCAGGGAATTCCACAAAAGGGCATGAGGACAGGAACATCCCCCCACCTCGAAGGCCTCTACAGACAACAGTTTCTGGGAAATGGCATGGAGGGTTATAGAATACACAGTTTTGGGCTACACCCATCCAGTGATGAATCGGTCCCAGCTGTTCTAACTAGGACACATGGTTTGGAATGCCTAAGAACATCTCTTCAGATAGAGGTTCACACTTCTGTGCACTAATTGTACAAGCAATAAGTAAAGCACTAAAAATCAGTTGACAACTGCATATGCCCTACAGACTCCAAGCAAGTGGGCAAGTAGAAAAGATGAATCATCTCATTAAGCAACAAATTGCTAAAATATGTCAAGAAACGAATTTTCATTGGAATCAAGCTTTACCTATTGCTTTAATCAGGCTAAGGGTCAAACCTAGATCAAAAGAGAAACTGAGTCCATTTGAAATTCTATTTGACACACCCAACATGATGCAAACTGTGAATAGTGAAGCTTTAGATCAAATCGGTAATCAGTATGTGTATGATTATGTTATGACTGTAGGAAAACAATTGCAGAAAAATGCTACAGTGGTGTCAGAACATCAACACAAACAACCTGATAGTAAATTGCATCCATTCAATCCTGGCGATTGGGTATATGTTAAGAATCTTTCAGAAGAACCACTGCGAGAGAAGTGAGATGGACCCTACCAAGTGCTGATGACCACCTTCACAGTTATCTGGGCGAAAGAGAAACCCACGTGGATCCACTACTCTCGAGTCAAGAGGGCTCCAGAGGAAACATGGACCTCAGGAGAGGAATCATCTACTCTCAAACCTTCTCAATGCTGACCTTTGGACTGATAAGTACATTGGTGTTAGATCAAGCCCTTGCCCAGAACTCATTATGGTCTCAGGTGTATAATGGGGTCTCTGGTCTATTATTTTATTTACAACCAGATCTTCTACCTCAACCAGTCCAAATGAACCAATACAATGCATCTGTTATAGTCCTCCAAGGAAAGAGGGTACTGAATAATTGGTAAAATCCTGGTACCCCATATGATGCAAGTGTTTTAAGAGGAAAAATTGAAAGAACTAGAGTTGAATGCAAAGTGTATAAAGCACCCTCACAGATTAGATGGTCACCCAAAATTGACATTACTGTACGGGACTCTGTGAAAGTATTTCTTACCTACCCGTTTGACTACGTAAATGTAATTAGTGGACATGCATGTGATTCTGATCAGTGTTGGTACACCTTCACTCTAGTGAAATCAGTTTCTGTGATGTGTCAGTGGACATTCAGGGAAGGAAATATAACCAGGAGATTTATAATTAATGCTTCATCAAGTATTCCAACTACCAAATCTCCTGAAAAGAGTTCAAATAAACATTCAAGTAAACATATCATACATACATACAAAAAGACTGTCAGCCCTATATTTAGCAAAGTCTCAAGGTTTGGAATGCATGGTTTGGCACAGGATTAAGTGTACTAAACACCATAGACCAAGAAGTGTTAGTGAATAAACTAAGTGCCATCACTTCTGATTTGGGAAAAATCAAAGTCCCTTTAAGATCATCTTTGCTCACTTTGGCAGAAACACAATAATTGGTAGTCAGATTGTTGACATTAGTAGCCAACCACACTGCGGAAGATTTTACTAAGATTATCGACTATGCTGGTATCATCCATAAAAGGTTTGCACTTGCAATACAATGTATCCAAACTCAACAATGGGTACAATCTGTAACTGCAGGAATATTAAGAGAAGGAACTTCAGGAATACTGCCACAAGAGATAAGAGAAATAATAACTAGAAACAGTTCCACTACACAGTTTGAGAAAAATTACCAAGTGTGGTGGTGGCAGTTAGTGAACTTCACTTACAATCCTCAACATGAACAAATTGAAGCTTGTGTACTCACTATCAGTGCAACCAAAGACTCTCTTTCCTATTTTGACATTAGGAGCCATACGCCAAAACATAATTATCAGACCCATAGGTCATAATGTTTGGGCAAACTACGATCACATCAAGAAAAAGTGGCAATCAGTCAGTACTGAGGCATGTATTCCTAAGGGACAATTAGAATATATCTGTGAAAATGTTGTAGTAGAAAATGAAGATTTATGCTTAGATAGGGAAGATAGTGTGTGTACCTTTGAGATGCTTCCCCATGCTAAAGCCCAATCACAAGTCTATTACGTAGGAAATGGATGTGCATGTGTTAGGACCTTTTGTGTTAATTTTACCGTAGATGCTTGTCATGAAGTAACAAGTGGTACTAATTTTTGCATATGTAATTTTACTCGAATCACAGGCTGTGACTTTGATTATATTGTTCCAGTGACTACTAGACAACTGATTGAAGTTGATTATACAATGTATCATGATGTGCCGAAATTGCAGATAGGACTGAACATTAATCTTTTTAAAGCAATGCTTAGACATTCTGATGTAAAAAAAACTGGTCCAGGAAGTGAACAGAACGACTCAGCGAATGCTCTGGCAAGTAGAACATGACACTGAAAGTATAAAGACCATATTGACAAAGGTAGAGCAAGTAGGAGAACATCATTGGTGGGACATCTTTACAGGGTATTCCCCCACAACAACACAAATGTTTCACTATTTGATACATCCAATATTAGTCCTAGTAGTAACTATAATTCTGCTATCCCTCTTAAATGTTCGACTGTGATACAGATTGAGTACCAGAGTCAAAAGGATGCAGATAATGTGGGCAGTGATGCATACCTATCGAAACCCATTAGAACTTGATGAAGGAATTCGTAAGTTATAAGAATAAGACGGGACTAAAACAGGAGCCAGGTCTAAAAGAGTTAACTGAGATATCTTGGCCTACTAAGAAACCTCAATACCTGTGTTGCTAGAAGAACATTTTAGGAACACTGGTTAATATCATGTTCTGTTCTGCTCACTGGACCAAAGGCCTTATCATAGAAAGAATAGAAGTAGTGCACACACAGTAATAAATTAGGTAAACTAGATGTTTGAATAAGATCTAGAAGACCAAGAGCCAGGATTTTGCAAACTTGAAGAATTCAGGTCACCTAATTGAAGAGGTCAAATTGAGGAAGATGTCCATGGCGACCACCAGAGGGATGAAGGCTTGAGGAGAAGACCCCCAAAGTAGGACACTGCGCACGCCTGGAAAGACTCCGCCCAGAGACTAACCTACTTATTAATATGTATAATAAATGATGTAACCATGTATCTAAAGTGTATAAAATGGCTTGCTTTTGCACTTTCAAGTCGAGCAAGTTTGTCCAGCGTGAGCTGGCTTGCTCCCAACGTTGAATAAACAAATATCTTGCTGCTTAAAGATAAAAAAGTCTCTGAGCAGTTTCTTGGACCGAGTTTTTCAGATTCAGTCTAAGAATGCAGTCGGAGTCTCGTCTCATCCCTGCCTCACATCATACAAGGTAGCCCAATTCACCGCTTTAGCACTTCGTAATCCTACCTGTACTAGTTTTCTATACTGATCCAATAATTTATACTGATCAGGGTTATTTGGATCCCAGTTAGGATTTTGTAGTGGAAAAATTACATCTACTTCCCCTGTTAAAACATTTGTTGCAATCTGTCCTTCCACATGATTTCTTACTGTTTTTATTACGAGTTCTTTTTCTGTTTCTGTCAACTCTGATAGTATCGAATCTATATCTGATCAATCAATGTCTTGGTTTTTCACAATTAATTCAAATCTCTTAGTCACCTTCTCAGGATTTTCCCTAAAATGCTTAGCTTTCTCCCTCCAACTATTCAAATCACTCAATGAAAAAGGTACTTTCACTTTTGCCAGGTTACCTGTGGGTGTCACTGTCAGGAGAGCAGAATTGTGTGAGCAATTTCTCCTGCACTTTTGTGGACCTTGCCTTGACATGGCTGGGCACAGAGTAAAAAAAGATGCGCAATCATCATGGCTTCAGATTCTGAAGCTGAAACAAAGAAGGATCTGTGCCAAAATTAAGGTGGAGTCCCAAAAGGTAAACATGTCCTCACCTCGTGTGGACACCTCCAATAATCCAATTAGAAGTGGTCAAAAGGGCATGTTTACATTGTGAACACTTTCATGTAACCAATAATGTAGAAGAGAGATCACGCACCAGGGTGTAGAAGTAGTACATAAAGGGCATCTTTTTGTAAATAAAGTAGACATTTTGCAGATCACACTGGTCATTTGCAGTTTGTCCCGAATCCCTACCTGTTGTAAGGGAGCAACTGTATGGTTAGTGTCAGTTTTAGTTTTTGTTCTACCCCCAGTTTTACTCCTGGCTTTATGTCCCGTGGTTCGAACACGAATGAGATATGTGTTGCTCACCCCTTCTTCCGGGTCTTCTATACTCTCATTTATGCTCTCAGAATCCATCACATCTAGTCCCGATTCCTGTGGACTACTAGGTCCTTGCCTAGTTGGCTCTGGTCCTCTAAAATGGGTCAGCTGCAATTCTTGGGGATCTACAATACTTTCTTCATCACTATCTCTCTTTCCTAGCTTAAGACACCTCTGACCTATGCTACATGCATCACAACAGTGCTTTTTCGGTTTACTATTTTTCTGACTTTTCTCCAATGCCAAAACAAGAGAATCTTGGGGTGGTATATTAATACCACAACTTTTCTGCCATTCCAGTTTCTTTCTTAAAGTGAAAAACATATCTAGATACATAACTTCGTCCCATTTTTGTTCTCTGTGGAGGAATAACATAAGTTGTAAAATTGTATTGTAATTAAGACTTCCCTGGGGTGGCCATTTTTCACCATCATCTAATGTATATAAAGACCACCAATTTTGGTAATACTTCAAAAAAGTCTTTTTACTCAGGTTCCCTCTGGGAATTCCTCCCAGATCTTTCTAGTGTTTTAATATACACCCCAAAGGAGTTTTGACATTTATTTCTTTACTCATTTTGACCCCTATTATTAAGATGAACTATTAAATCTGTACTATATCAATGATCAGAGCTATTATATTGTCAATATAGTATCCACTCCTCACTAAGCTCACAATCAACCTATATTAGCACACAAATCCACAATATGTCGCCCTTAGACTACAGAATACACACTCTATAGCAAATCTGAATTTATCAGGAAAAACACATATCTGTGTGTGCTACAACAATAAAACCTTGCCCATTGAGTGTCTTCTAGGCTTTGATTAGCTCCACATCTAATACAGTATCAATTTAGAGTACAATCTAGCCTTATTTCTTGGGTCCCCCGAGGTCCAAGAATATATCTCTTAAAATTGTTACACAAAACTCGTACATATAATGAACAATTGCAGAAAGGACAAATTTGAATTCTAGATCTTAAGTTATGTGTTGTATTCACAGTCAGATGTTCAGAACCACCTCCCATAAAGACTCTTAACAAGATGTTTCTATAACTGGTTCAGAACAAACAAAAACTCCAGATGTTGGATTTCGTTTCCAACACAAGACAAGACAACATAAAATACCAAGGGCAACATATAATATACAGAGCACTACTGCAGTTGCTAAACTCCAGGAGTTCATAACAAAAAGAACAAACAAAAGGAAACTTAGATACCTTGTTTCCTTCAAAATAAACAGTATTTAGGCAAATACAAACAAATCAGGAACATACCAGTTCTGGTGGCTATGTCCCCTCAGGAAAAGTATCCTTTTCCATTACCCCACGAGACGGCATCCCGTCTTCGTCTTAAGGGAAAATGCAACCAAAATAGACAAAACCAAATATAAATACCTTTTATCAATAGGCAGCAAGTTCTTGTCCATCCCCACAGGAAGGCACCGAAGAGGGGAACCCCTCCAGGTAAAACTTACCTGGGGCACGCCCAGGGGGATTCTGCAACCAGGCAGAGAAACGTCCTGATGCGGTTGCCAAATTGATGCCGAAAAACTCGAAGAACTGCTCAGAGACTTTGCATCTTTAAGCAGCAAAGGTATTTATTACAATGTTGGGAGCAAGGTGGTTCTCACCACACAAAACTTGCTCAAAGGCATCAATACAAAATCAAGGTTTTTATACAGTTTACATATATGATTACTTGCATATTCATATGATTACAACATCTATCTATGCATATTAATGATAGGCGAAGTCTAGGCAGAGCTTAGGGCAGTGCTTTCCAGATTCTTCTCTTGGCACTGAGTTTTGGGGGTAGTTCTGGCCTTCCTCCCAAAATTGGGGGTTGTTTTCTCATCTTTCTCGCTGTGACCTTCCTACCTTTCTATTGTTCTTGTCCTAACTACTGAAGTTTGCAGAAACCCTTGGCTCTGAGCCTGTTTCTCCTATTCAAATGTCTACCTTGTCCTAATTTATTACCCCTAGGTTGATTGTATACCGTTCCTTAGTATTCTTCTTAGGTTTAGGTCCAGTGAACAGAACAGAACAAGTCTTAGCAGCAGAACAGGTATTGAGGGGCTTTCTTAGCAGGCCAAGATATCTCAGTTAACTCTTTTAGGTCTGGTTCTTGTTTCAGTGGGTGCCCTGGTGATGAAGGATACAGAGAAGTTACTGAATGCCGCCTTCGCTTCAGTCTTTGCTGATAAGACCAGTCCTCAGAAATCCTAGACCCTGGAGGAAAGAGAGAAAATCTGGAGAAAGGAAGACTTTTCCTTGGTCAAGGAGGATTGGGTTAGAGATCATTTAGGCAAACTTGACATCTACAAGTCCATGGGCCCTGAAGGATGCACCCATGAGTGCCAAGGGAGATGGCAGATGTTATTGCTAAGACACTCTCCATCATCTTTGAAAGGTCATGGAGAACAGGAGAGCTGCCTGAGGACTGGAGGAAAGCCGATGTCAATCCATTCTTCAAAGAAGGCAAGGAGGACCCATGAAACTATATGACAGTCAGCCTCAGTTCCATCTCTGGAAAGGAGGAATAACCCACAGCCACAACGTGCCTCACAGAACCCATGAGACATGACACATCTGAATGTGCGTGTGGTTCAACGCACAGCAAGGACATTTTTGATGGGTGTTTGCAGATTGTCCAGAAGATTTCAGTAATTTCTCTTTCAAAATAAAACAGTACTGGATCTATAGAGCCTTCTTTGCAGTTTTCCACAACTTTGAGGATGTCTGCAAGTTGTTTGCAAGGTCTCTGTTTTGCTCATTCCTTGTCTCTGGTTGTGCTGGGTATGGTTAATGAGATGAAAACATGCTGGGGGGGAAAAGACATTCCTGATAGTAATTAAAATATGGATTCTTCAGGACGAAAGGCCTGAAAGGGTACAGGAGAAAAAAAAATATGTCCAACAGGAAACACCATTGCCTTTATTTGTGTCATTTTTATTTTCTCTACTCCCTTTTTCCTCCATCCCTAGAGCTCAGGCATGATGACTTACTGTAAAGGTGTGCAATGCAGATACTGATAGAGTCACAGTCCATGCTCTTGGCTTTCTGAATGCTTTCTTGATTTTTAAACAATCACCTTTCCCTTCCCCTCTTATTAAAAAAATAAAGTGGGTGAAAAAACTCAACATGGAAATTAAAAGATTAGCTTTCACAGTTTAAAGTGTATTCCAGTTGATTGAAAACATGACCTTTGTTTTAAATGACCTTTATTACTGTTTTTTATACTGTTATGCTTAGTTGAAGTCAATAAAATATTGAAGAACACTTTTTCCCTCAATTTCTTTTATTCTTTAGTCAGAATCAGACATTTTAACGTTTTCTTTAAAATATATTTTCTAAATAAAATCAAGTGGCTTTGTCCCCTCAAGAAAGCTTATTTTTGGCAGAGTTGCATCACTTTTTGAATGACAAAATTTCACTCTTGAAAAATATTCAACCTGGTCTGCACCGTGCATAATATGGTGGCAGAGAGGTCTCCCAGAGGAACTGTCTGGCAATGCCCTAGATGGTTCCATTCTCTAGTGTATTTTCTTGCTTCCTCATTCACTGTGGTTGGAAAGACAAGAGTGTGTGCAGATGTAGTGTCACATGCATGCACATTGACACTGTTGCTGAGAAAATGCTCATCCTTGTCTCTCAACCTCTGTACCTGCAGTGTGTCCTCTCCCTCCTCTGCACCGTGACTGTCCTTGCCCTGAGTTGGCACAGGTGTTTGTGTCACTGGATGGGTGTGGGAAACCAAAGACCTGAGGAGTACAACATGTGGAAATTGGAACAAGCAACAAAGGAAGAAACCTGTGAAACACCAGAAACAACTACCTTTTCTACCTCCCAATGAGCACAACAGCTGATTGGACTTAGGGTTGAAATTTGGGTTATATGAAGATGTGTTTTCTGTCCTCTGATGTACCCTTTTCATCAATTTTGTAAAAATCCCTCATGTTCTCTCTCCCTTATTTGTCCCCTTGTTGTTGACTGGTTCTCAGTTGGTGCCATGCACCATTCCCTTATTTGGGCATTCCATTCATGCTTGTCTCCACCCAGTTGTAGTTGAAATCCTCCCCTTTTTTCCTTATATGTCCCTGTTTAGCATACTCCTCCCATGTTCCACCCCTTCTTCCAGAGAGTTCCCTCAAAAGTCCATGTTCCCCTGTTAATAAAGGATCACTCTGTTCCACCCTAACTCTGTGGTCAGACCCTTTGTCCCCCGGGATGAGACAGGCAATACCTGCCACTCATTCCTACCTAATAGACTGGGGTCCTAAAAATTTCCACATAAGTAGGATAGGTGGGTGCTCAGCACCTTGCACCAGGTAGTTACCAAGAGTTTACTACTAAAATTGAATCTTCTGACCGCCCCAAAAGGTGGAATTCACAGAATCAACTAGATTGGAACTGATCTGTATGTTGAAAGAGGTGAAAGAGAAATTGTGCATATTTAATATGTGAACCACATAAAATCATAAAATCATTAAGGTTGAAAAAGAGCTCTAAGATCATCAAGTCCAGTGGTTAAACTAGTACCACTGTGTTCACCACTAAACCATATCCCCATGTGCCACATCCACATGCCTTTTGAACACTTCCAGGTATGGTGATTCTACCACTTCCCTGGGCAGCCTATTCCAATGCCTGACCACCCTTTCAGTGAAGAAATTTTTCCTAATATCAAAACTAAACCTCCCCTGGAGCAACTTGAGGTCATTTTCTCTTGTCCTGTCACTTGTTACCTGGGAGAAGAGTCCAACCCCCACCTTGCTACAACCTCCTTTCAGGTAGTTGTAGACATAAGGCTGTTCAATCTCTTGAAGGACAAGATTAGAAATCAAAATGTTTCTAACCAATTAGAGAAGGTTTAGAAAAAATGCATTTCAGTAAGAACATACTTCAATAAGGAAAATTGCAAAATTTTACATAGAAGTACAAATTATCTGCTGCATAAACACAGAAAAAGGTAAAAGTTAGACAGCATTTCTGAAAAAGATACACTAGTGAATTATATGCAAAACACTAGCCTAGTTCACAATACATGAGCGACAGCCCTTACACTGTCATATCAGTAAGGCTTCATCTAGAAGCATTATCACAACTAGAAGCTACAACTAAAGGAACAAACAAATACGAAAGATTCAGAGGAAAACAGTGAAAAAACTACCAAAAAGACTAAAAAAAGTCTTGTCCTAGTTTCAGGGGCTGGGACCAGTTCACCACTATGTGGGTATAACCAAAACTGTGTATTCTACACCCTCGATGCCATTTCTGATGGACTGTTAATAAATGCATTGTTTGCAGCAGCTGCCCAGGGCACACCTGGCTGCAAGCTGGGTGTTAAAGAAACCCTGTGAGGCAGGAGAGTGTTCATTTGTTTTCACACCAATGACTCAACTGTGATAACTTCCCTTCACACCCAGCCTGAGGGGTCATCTCTGCTAATGGGCCACCTTGGACTGGCATAATAGGCAACTGCAAACACCTAGACCATCAAAGATTCCAAAAATATCCCATGAGTCACAAAATTAAACTCCCCGTTCTGGGGAGGTACTGGACATTCCCACCTGAATTGGAGCATATATAAACTTCAGGTTTTGGAACTTCTGGCACCACTCATCGGATTGTGAGGAGGACCAGAACTCCAACAGGACTGCGACTGCTACTCTCTACAGGACTGGGATCATTACTTCCACAGGACTGCCACCATCATCTGGACCAACAGGTTTTCCTTTCCTTTTTCTTTGCACCCAGGGGGGGCATGTGGTGCTCAGCACAGGGGCTAACGAACACTGTTCTGTTCTTGTCCCAGGGTGCTGGGTTATACATCTGTCTTTGGAGGTTAAAATCAGTTTTCTCTGTATCATTGTATTTATTGCAATCTTCTTAGTAAATTGTAACTGACTTGTAATCTCTCGAGTTGGGTTCATTTCTCGTGCCAGTTTACTTTTAAACCGGCACAAGTCTCTAAGGAAAGATGGAACAAATACAGAACTTTTAACCTGGAGAATAACGAGGGTGGTAATAGTATTCAAGCATGTAAAATATTATGGATGAAAATAATAAACTTTTGTTTAGCAGAGCAAGATGCAGTAGGCTTCAGTTACAGCAAGGGTGGGAAGTTGAAAAGGTTCCTTTCTCCTCAGAAAACAACTAAGACAAACAAAGCTCTGGAACAGACTGCCTAGGGAGGCTGTCAGAAATGCATTCCTAGAGGTCTTCTCTTGACCAGGCAGCTCTGTCACGTAGCACAGGGACAGCTGATCCTGCCTCATACTTGTGCATCAGGCAAAGGCATCCAGAGACAGATGAAGCAACTGTCCTTCCCTCAGTAGCACTCACCCCTTTAGATTCAGCCACCCACATAGAGATGTAAGAAAAAGCAAAATTTGTGACACAACTGAAGTTAACTACTCAGAATACAGTGAAGAGGTGATCCCCAGAGTCCCCCTCCAAGGAGAGGATTTCAGTAATACACGAGACCTTTCAGACCTTGCACTGCAGATTATAACAGTAGATTGAAAGAAACTTTTCTGAAAATGGTCCTCCTGAATGAAAGGACTAAATTATTATCCAGATGAAGTGGGTTTTTTTCTGGCTTCCCACTTGTTTTTATTCCTGAACACCCACCACTAACACAATGCCAAAAATACCTCAAATTTCCCACTTGACAGTGTTGTTCATTTTGAGGATGTGACCTTGTGAGAAGCCTACAATGAAGCAGGCTCCTGGCAGGACCTATGAGCCTGTGGAGAGAGAAGCCCATGATGGAGCAGGTCTTCTGGTAGGACTTGTGACCCCATGGGGTACTGTTCCTGAAGGACTGCACCCTGTGCAAGGGACCCATACTAGAGCAGTTTGTGAAGAATTGCAGTCCATGGGAAGGACTCATTTTGGAGAAATTCCTGATGGACTGTGGGAGGGATCCCATGCTGGAGCAGGGGAAGAGTGTGAGGAGTCCTTCCCCTGAGGAGGACATGTGATGAACTCACCACAACCCCCATTCCCCATCCCCCCGTGTATTCATACTTAATTAGACACTGTTATTTTTTGGTCTGTGTTTGACCCAGCCACCTGTGAGAGTCTGTTCTTTTCCTGCCAAGTTATGTGAAAACAAGCACTGATAAATGAGAACATCGTCCTTGAAGAAAGCATCTTGTATAAACTGAAATTATTTGGGGCCTGACTATTGGCCGACCGCCCTCTAGGGACGTTTGAAGGGAAAGTGAAGAGGAGGAGGATGAAGTAAACCCTCAGACTCGTTTAGAAAAGAGGTGCATCATACAGATGCAGGGAAATTCCAATGTACGCATGTGCAGAAGGGGTACCACTTGCATAACAGAAGGAGGGACTGAAGACCTCTAACTGGGCAGTGCTGACCACACTTGCCCGGGTAGACATCATAGGTTAATTGTACAAAAAGTAGATAGCTCTTGTTGGGAGCGGATTCAAGTTTCACATGGAGGACAATGTTACCTCCGCAGGGACGCCTCCTATCTTGTGAACCTGACGACACTCCGAGGATGCAGCTTCTGCTATGGGGAATTCTAAGCATTCTGGGGTTGATAAGGCAACCTCAGAAGTAACGCCTGAGTGAGTGGGGGGTTGTCTTGGGGGTTTGTTTCCCTTGTCTTTCCTGTCTCTCGGTTTCTCGTTTTTGTTTGCTACTTCTTTGTAATAAATGTTGTTTTGTTGAACTTTCAAAGGTGTACTGGTTTCAGTTTTGACAATCTCCCTGTTACACCCTGCACTGCTTGGGGGGAGGAGGTAGAGAAAAACTGTGATTAAATTAAAGTCCAGGAAGAAGGGAGGGATGGGGAGAAGGGGTTTTAAGATTTGGTTGTATTTCTCGTTACCCTACTCTGATTTGATTGGTAATAAATTAAATTATTTTTCCCCCGAGTCTTTTTTCCCCATGATGGTAATTGGGGAGTGATCTCCCCATCCTTATCTCAACCCATGAACCTTTCCTTATATTTTCTCTCCCCCGTCCAGCTGAGGAGGGGTAGTGATAGAGTGGCTTTGGTGGGCACCTGGCATCCAGCCAAGGTCAACCCACTACAGCACCAACTATTTATGAGCCAGGACTACACCACAGACAGAAAACACAAACTTAGTGGGTTCTTTTCTATGTGCAATTGTGTTATTATATGTAACACACATCTCACAATACATCCAAACTGGGCTTAGGACTTCAGAGGAAATGGTACAAGAGATGTGAAACTGCCATTTCCCCCCAGTTTTCTAAATACATGTTCAACCACAGTGAAAAAACAATACTTGAACTTTGCAGATTACTTGCTAGCATGTCCTAGGACCAAGTATTTTGAGTCAAATATCACTGGAACTGGAACTCATCAAACTCCAAAATCTGGAACGACTCAGTATAAATGTTACCTCTAACAGTATTCCTCCAGGAATACATGGAGGCATATTCAGGGGGGACTTCGGTGGTCGCAGATGCTATCTGTCCCAAAAACTTGGGGTGATCTTTGTTTAGGGGCAGTTGCCCGTGCACGTGATACCTCAGAGTTTTTTGGATTTTTTAACTTTTGTAGATTTTAGAAGTAGTTGTGTAGTGAATGTAGATTTTAATGTAACTGTATTATATCCCTTACCCTTAACATAGTAGTTAAACATACCCCATTCCATATCAATCCCTCTAAATTCCGTTAGTGTGTTTAGTCTTCTTTTCAAGGTAGAATTGTAGAAAAACAACCTAAGGTCTTGTTATAGACTAGGAAACCAGGGGAATTTTTCTTCCCCCTGCCCCACTCCAAGGGAAAAATGGAGTGTGGGGGGGGGGGGGCGGAATAGAGGTCATTAGTCTTACAAAGGAACTGGTTGATCTGTTTTAATGGACGATTAACTGCGGTGAGTGGTCGGGGCGGGGGAGCGGGCCTGGGGGCCCGGGCCGGGGGGGGGGGCTGGCTCGGGTCGGAGGCGAGGACGGAAGTTGGGTTGTTGACTCCCTTGGTGCACACAGGCATTTTTGGGGAGGGGGGACTGGAGGTCTGGTTTCTCTTTTT
Organism: Corapipo altera; assembly: GCF_003945725.1. Taxonomy (NCBI): domain Eukaryota; kingdom Metazoa; phylum Chordata; class Aves; order Passeriformes; family Pipridae; genus Corapipo; species Corapipo altera. The sequence goes on along the minus strand of NW_020885005.1, from coordinate 78,332 downwards.
GGCTGTTCATCCTGGTCAGTTCGATTTCTGATCCTGTTGGCTTCAACCTGCCTGGATGCCCCGCTCCCTGGAGTTGCTGTGGCTCAACGGAGAGTTTGCTTGCCCGCGGGAGAGGAGGGGGAGTTTTTGCTGAGACACCACTACCTGAGACTGCAGTGAGTCCCCGCCACTTGGGACAGCGGTGAGTTCCCGTGGGAGTGTACTACCTGCTTTCTTTTTCGTCCCCACGGAGGCGAGGACCCCCCCCATCTCCTCCTCGGCTTCCCCACACGGTCCAGGACCGCTCCCTCCAGCCCCTCTTCCCGCGGGGTGACTGTCGGAACCCACAGCGCCCCCTGCCGACCACGACCAGGTACTGCAGGTCCTGCACCTTCCAGTGATCCCACAACGCCCCCTGCCGACCACAATTAGGTACTGCAGGTCCTGCACCTTCCAACGATCCCACAGGGCCCCCCGCAGGCCACAATTAGGACTGTGCTAACGGACAGGGGAGTATTCATTTAGACTTCTTGTTGTTATTGTTGTTTCTTGTTACTGTTTTTGCCAACATACATATATCTTTTAATAAAGGGTTGTTATTTCTTCTGTTTTTCCACATTTTTCCTTGAGTAAAACCCCTTAATTTGACATTACAATTGCAGAGAGAGAGGAGTTTGGTCTATCTCATAACTCATCCTCTTTAGCAAACAGTCCAGTCCCACCCAGACTGTGACATTTTTGGTGCCCAACGTGGGGCATGGAAAGAGGAAAGGTGGAAAAAGAATAACTACCCTTTGTGTAAGTTACGCGCAGTTTGAACCCCTTGTGTGATTGACACGCATTTTGAACTTGTAGGTACCATGATGTCAGGGGTTGTTGCTTTCCTCTGGTATATAACCATGCCAAGATATCTGTCCCACCTGTCAATGTATTTCAGTTCAGATACTAGTACCCTCATTGCGATAAGTGCCTTTCAGTTTGCACATTGGGTATATGACATGGCAAACTCAGTACCTGTGATTTTCATCCGGAATATGTCCTCAAGGATGCACTACTGCTCTAACCTAAGCTGTTTCCTCTGGGGTTTTAAGGATAATAGCACCTATTCCTATGGAGACACACAGGGGAATGCATGCGCCCAACCCTTTATTCAGTTTCCTTTGGGAAGTTTAAATCCTTTTTAGATGTCAGAGATATGTCAATTGTTGGGTTTTTTCATCCTAGTTTGTGCCATTATAGTATACCTGATATACCAAACCAAGACCAAGAATTACCAAGAAGGCATTCAGGAGCCTGTCCCAGGGGCGGAAAACCTTGAGTGGCATGGGTTATGGGAGGACATGGGTAAATTCCTAGAAAGTTGCTCAGCTCCCATAACATGGAAACTCACCCTTGAACAACTCCTGAACCCTACATAAATAATGAAAACCGTGAGGGAGAGAGGTCATGATGGATCTATGGAGAGGCAGTTGGCAGCTGCATGTGGGGCCTTGGTCATTGCCTACAGGAAGTTGCTCGGTATGGTGCAACACTTCCAGGGGAAAGGAAAAGATGAGAACAAGATGCCTAATACCAAGGTGACTCAGGATAAGGTCAAAACTAAGGGGCAGACTAAGCCAACGTAGGTTACCCCTGTCCAAAGGAAGAAATATAAAGCCAAATCTGTTTGGAAGGGATGGGCAATCTACCAACGATCCTGACAAGGTTAAGTGTACACCACAGATGTGGTGGAGTTTCACACATATGGGGTCGTCCACACATAAAGGTTACCTGACATCCTTGCAGGCTGGGGAGAAGCGGGAACCAGTGATGTCTGTATTAAACAAACTTCGATTGTACGACAGTATGATCGAAGGACCACTACAGGACCACATCTCCTCTGTAGAGACAATGATTAATGAACTCAAGGAATTAACTACGGACTTGAAAGAGAAGATTGAAGGAAACAATTTCCATATGGCCCCAGTGAAAACCAGACACCCCCCAGCTAGAGAGACCGGACAGACCTCACGAACTGAGTTGTGGTACTTCCTAACTGACCATGGAGAAGACATGAGACGGTGGGACAGGAAACCTACTCGTACCCTAGCAGCCCGAGTACGAGAGTTGAAGGAGAAAGAAAAGGGGAAGTCTGCAAAAGTGAGTGCTGTACCAGTATCCTGCGGGCAAGGATCTGACCCGCTAGAGGGTTCCTCCTGTCGACATTCACAAGAGGGAAACGGTGACTGGCAGGATGAAGACGAATGTTAGAGGGGCCCTGCCTCTAGCCAGGTAGAGGTACGGGACAACCGTGTCTATTGGACTGTGTGGATCAGATGACCTGGCACGTCAGACCCACAGAAATATCAGGTTTTGGTTGATACTGGTGCTCAGTGTACGTTAATGCCCTCGGGACATGTGGGACCAGAGACTATTTCTATTTCTGGGGTGACTGGAGGATCTCAAGAGTTGACCATGGTGGAAGTTGAGGTGAGTTTGACCGGGAAAGACTGGTAGAAACACCCCATTGTGACTGGTCCAGATGCCCCATGTATCCTGAGCATTGACTATCTCAAGAACGGGTACTTCAAGGACCCCAAGGGACATAGATGGGCTTTTGGAATAGCTGCTGTGGAGACCGAGGCGGTTAAACAGTTGAACTCATTGCCCGGCCTCTCGGAGAGCCCTTCGGTCGTAGGGTTGCTGAAAGTCAAGGAACAACAAGTGCCAATCGCCACTACAATAGTGCATCGCCGGCAGTACCGGACGAACCGAGACTCTGTGATCCCCATCCATAAGATGATCCGTGAGCTGGAGAGCCAAGGGGTGATCAGCAAGACCCATTCACCCTTCAACAGTCCCATCTGGTCTGTGTGTAAGTCTAACGGAGAATGGAGACTGACTGTGAATTATCGTGGCCTGAATGAAGTCACCCCACCGCTGAACGCTGCTGTTCCAGACATGTTGGAGCTCCAGTATGAACTGGAGTCCAAGACAGTGAAGTGGTATGCCACTATTGACATTGCAAACGCATTCTTCTCCATTCCCTTAGCAGTAGAGTGTAGGTCACAGTTTGCTTTCACCTGGAGGGGCGTGCAGTATACCTGGAACCGATAGCCCCAGGGGTGGAAACACAGTCCCACCATCTGTCACGGACTGATCCAGGCCACATTAGAGAAGGGTGAGGCTCCAGAACACCTGCAAGACATTGATGACATCATCATATGGGGGGACACAGTAGAGGAGGTTTCCGAGAAAGGGAAGAAAATCATCCAGATCCTCTTGAGAGCCGGTTTTGCCATAAAGAAGAGTAAAGTTAAGGGGCCTGCCTGAGAGATCCAGTTCCTGGGGGTAAAATGGCAAGATGGGCGTCGTCAGATCCCGATAGAGGTCATCGATAAGATCACAGCAATGGCCCCACCGACCAGCAAGAAGGAAATGCAAGCTTTTCTGGGTACCATAGGTTTCTGGAGGATGCACATCCCAGAGTACAGTCAAATCGTAAGTCCCCTCTATCTGGTAACTCGGAAAAAGAATGATTTTCAGTGGGACCCTGAACAGCAACAGGCATTCGAACAGATTAAACGAGAGATTGCACACGCTGTAGCCCTTGGGCCAGTCAGGACAAGGACAGATGTGAAAAATGTGCTCTATTCTGCAACTGGGAATAAAGGTCTCTCTTGGAGCCTCTGGCAAAAGGTGCCTGGTGAGACTCGAGGCCGCCCACTTGGGTTCTGGAGCCAAAGCTACAGGGGATCTGAGGCTGGCTACACCCCAACAGAGAAGGAGATCCTAGCGGTTTATGAAGGAGTACAAGCTGCCTCTGAGGTGATTGGCACAGAAGAACAACTGCTCCTGGCACCTCGACTACCAGTGCTGAACTGGATGTTTAAGGGAAAGGCGCCCACCACACATCATGCCACTGAGTGGAGTAAGTGGATCGCTCTGCTCACACAGCGTGCCCGTATTGGAAATCTGAATCGCCCTGGGATCCTAGAAGTCATCACAAACTGGTCGGAAGAGGAGAGTTTTGGTCTAGCGGATGAAGAAGAAGAAGGGCAGGTGGTAAGGGCTGAGGAAACCCCAGAATTCGATAAACTACCGAAAGAAGAAGCACGCTGTGCCCTCTTCACTGATGGTTCCAGTCGCCTTGTAGGAATGAAGTGTAAATGGAAAACAGCTGTATGGAGCCCTGCCCGACAAGTTTCAGAAGCTACTGAAGGGGAAGGAGAATCGAGTCAATTCGCAGAGCTCAAAGCTGACCAGTTAGCGTTGGACATTGCTGAACGGGAGAAGTGGCCAAAGCTTTACATCTACACCGACTCGTGGATGGTGGCCAATGCTCTGTGGGGATGGTTGGACAGATGGAAGAAGGTCAATTGGGAACGCAGAGGAAAACCCATCTGGGCTGCTGATACGTGGCAAGACATTGCCACCCGGACAGAGAAGTTGATTGTGAGAGTCCGCCACATAGACACCCATGTGCGTAAAGGCCGAGTCAATGAGGAGCATCGCAACAATGAACAGGCAGACCGAGCTGCACAAGTCAAGGTGTCCCAGGTGGACCTGGATTGGCAGCACAAAGGAGAGTTGTTCCTAGCACGGTGGGCCCATGATGCCTCAGGCCATCAGGGCAGAGATGCTACCCATAGATGGGCACGAGACCGAGGGGTGGACTTAACCAAGGACATTATTTCCCAGGTTATCCATGACTGTGAGAACTGCGTTACCATTAAACAGGCTAAGAGACTGAAGTCCCTATGGTATGGTGGACATTGGAGTAAGTATAGGTATGGGGAGGCCTGGCAAGTTGATTATATCACACTGTCACGAACCCACCAAGGTAAGTGCTATGTGCTTACCATGGTTGAAACCACCACTGGATGGCTGGAGACGTATCCGGTGCCTCACACTACTGCCCGAAATACCATCCTGGGCCTTGAAAAGCAAGTCCTGTGGCGACATGGCACCCAAGAGCGCATCGAATCAGATGACGGAACTCATTTCAAAAACAACTTAGTTGCCACTTGGGCAGAGGAGCATGGCATCAAGTGGGTGTACCACATCCCATACCATGCTGCAGTTGCAGGGAAAGTTGAACGACCTAATGGACTGTTGAAAACCACCCTGAAGGCATTGGGTGGAGGGACAGACAAGCACTGGGATCAGCATCTAGCACAGGCCACATGGTTAGTTAACACCAGAGATTCCACCAACCGAGCCGGCCCTGCCCAATCAGAGTCCCTCCACACCGTGGACGGAGATAAGGTCCCCGTGATTCACGCGAGGGTTGTGTTAGGGAAAAAGGTTTGGGTTTACCCTGCCTCGAACAAAAACAAACCCATTCGTGGGATTGTTTTTTTACCCAAGGGCCCGGTTGCACCTGGTGGGTGATGCAGGAAGATGGAGAAACCCGATGTATACCTCAGGGAAACCTTACTCTGGGGTGAACTGGCTGTAACTGTAGACTTGTATCTGTGTTTGTATCTACCTATTAGTGGATGTGTACATAGTTGGAATGTTGCATGTACATATGAGGATTGAAGATTTAATCTGATAAAGCGTGGTAGTATGGGAAAGAAAAATTAGGGGTGGATAATGATATAGATTAGGAAACCAGGGGAATTTTTCTTCCCCCTACCCCACTCCAAGGGAAAAATGGAGTGAGCGGGGGGGAAGAGAGGTCATTAGCCTTACAAAGGAACTGGTTGATCTGTTTTAATGGACGATTAACTGGGGTGAGTGGCCGGGGCGGGGGAGCGGGTCGGGGGGGGGGGCTGACTCAGGTCGGAGGGGAGGACGGAAGTTGGGTTGTTGGCTCCCTTGGTGCACACAGGCATTTTTGGGGAGGGGGGACCGGAGGTCTGGTTTCTCTTTTTGGCTGTTCATCCTGGTCAACTCGATTTCTGATCCTGTTGGCTTCAACCTGCCTGGATGCCCCGCTCCCTGGAGTTGCTGTGCCTCAACGGAGAGTTTGCTTGCCCGCGGGAGAGGAGGGGGAGTTTTTGCTGAGACACCACTACCTGAGACTGCAGTGAGTCCCCGCCACTTGGGACAGCGGTGAGTTCCCGTGGGAGTGTACTGCCTGCTTTCTTTTTCGTCCCCACGGAGGCGAGGACCCCCCCCCATCTCCTCCTCGACTTCCCCACACGGTCTGGGACCACTTCCTCCAGCCCCTCTTCCCGCGGGGTGACTGCTGGAGCCCACAGCGCAGAGAGAGAGGAGTTTGGTCTATCTCATAACTCATCCTCTTTAGCAAACAGTCCAGTCCCACCCAGACTGCGACAGGCCTGGACCAGAAGATATCACACAGACACAGTAACCTTCAAACCCAGAACTTTGGAGGAACTCCAAGGACTGTGCGTGCTGCAAAGAAGATGAAGATGAGGAAGAAGGGGTCCCAAAGACCCCAAACCCAATTCCCGAAGGGGCATGTCAGGGGACAGAACCGGGGGGTGGACAAATCTAGGATTGGATGGACCTTATTATAAAATCATAGAACCACTGTCTAGAGGTTCGTGTCGTGTATTCCCTGGGCCTCAGACCTGAGATTAAAGGACCTATTCTCTTATCTTGTACACTAAATTGACCTAGAATCTTTTTTCTCTGTGGTCTCTTAAGGGAACAAAACAGTTTGCCTTGGGTCTTCTAACACCTTATTGAATTCTTTCTCTGTGTCCATGCAAGCAGGTCATTAACTGTTCTTATGGGAAACTTAGAAAAGTCCTTGATTTAGAATAAGCACTACTTAGCAACAACTAAAACATCAGTGTGTTATCAATGGCATTCTCATACTAAATTCAAAACACAACACTGTACCAACTCATGGCTAGGTTTCGTGAACTAAGATTTGGGAAAGACTCTATCCACATTTGTTACAGGCATGTTGGTGGCTAATAAGACCAATACGAGATAGACATGTCCGATTGCAAAAGGCACAGCAGAAAGACTCCTTAGGTGGTATATTCTTCAAGACACAGTTCTTTCTGAGCTGTCTTTTCTCCTCAAGAGTGATTCTGCATGCTTTCTCAAAGGAAGCAGCAGCGTTATAGATGGTGTGTCTCCAGGCCTCCCGATTGGAGGCCAGAGTAGACCAGTTATGATGATCAATATGGTCGAGGCTGAGATGTTGTTTCAAGGAGTCCTTGTATCTTTTCTTCGGGGCTCCTCTCTTGCGGCAGCCAGTGGCAAGTTCACCATAGAGCAAGATCTTAGGGAGGTGGTGATCTTTCATTCTTGAGATGTGCCCTGCCCAACGCAGCTGTGTTCTCAGCTACATGGTCTCAATACTTGTGACTGCTGCACGTTCTAGAACAGATGTATTGGTCACATAATCTGACCAGTGGATGTTAAGGATTGTACGGAGGCAGCGTTGATGGAAGTGTTCTAAGAGACACAGGTGGTGGCAGTAGATGACCCATGATTCGGAACCATATAAAAGAGTAGACAGCACAATGGCTTTGTAAACACTGATCTTGGTACTTTTCTTCAAGTGTTTATTACACCATACTCTTTTATGGAGTTTTCCAAAAGCACTATATGCCTTTGCTAACCTGTTGTCTATCTCTCCGTCAATCTTACCATCCGAGGAGATGCGGTTGCCTAGGTAATTAAACTGTTGGACTGATTTGAGCTCTGATTGGTCAATGGTGATATGGGGATGATGGAAGACTTCCCAAGGTGCAGGTTGATAGAGAACTTCTGTCTTCTTTAAGCTGACTTCCAGCCCAAAGAGCTCAGCAGCATCTGCAAAGCAGAATGTTAAACGCTGCAGAGCTGCTTCTGTGTGGGCAACAAGGGCAGCATCATCAGCATAAAGCAGTTCCTGGACAAGATGGTTTAAGGTCTTAGTGTGGGCCTTCAGTTGCCTTAGGTTGAATAGGCTTCCATCAGTACGGTATCGAATGTAGATACCATCCACTAAGAGGAAAATTAACTCTCTCCCAGTTGAAAGCATATTTAGGTGAAAGTTCACAGCTTGCAGCCTAAGGCTTCAGTAAATCTAGCTACTCATGCCAAGTAAATAAAGCTAAGCAAACAGCATACTAAATCACACGATATAAGTTTAAGCAACTTATTTAAAACCTACTTATTAAGCGAAACAACTAGTATCTCTCAACACCAATAATACCATATGGCCAATGCTAAACTATGAAGGGTTCCAAGGCAGAGCCATTTCTCTTATGGCAAGAGGCACAAGAGGGAAGAACCCTATTTTAAATACTAGTCCTTTCAAAGGAGCCTAGAGTTGAGCTTACAGGAAACTAAATTACCTTCCTATCATTTAACTATTTTCTTATCAATAAAAGGAATACTGTCAGAGAAGCATCAAGACATCACAGAAATGAAGAAACAAGGTAAGAAAGGTCAGTTTTGCAAAGACTACTCGTTCTGTGGATAAGCAGAAGATTCCAGTCCCTTTTCCACCAAATACACATCATTTTAGAAAGGCTCCAATTCATTTCTAATGAAAACCTCAGCTGGAACTAGACCAATATTTTATATTTAGACTTCCAAACATAAAAATTTACTCAAAAATTGCAACATCATCAGCTCCCTATGATCAAGAGCACTTCACAGCTGACAGCAATGTGATTCTTCAAAAATAGCCAAACTACTTTCAAGTTTTACTTCTCCCTCATGAAACTTGTATGAATTGATAGATGCAGGTAATCAGTGCAACCCAAAGTCCACAGCTGCAGTGTGAAGAAAAGATTTATTCCATTATTTACTGGCAGACAGGGACATTGCACTGCTAGTTAATTCAAACTCAGCAGGGGACAAAAAGGCTGGGGGGGGGGGCATTTCTGACCTCTACATTACAATAGGCACGGAGGAGGCACATTACTTCACCAGGTTGTGTTTTACCTTTGACCTTATCTCCCTTCCTCCTCCCCCCCACCAGGAGGCCTAGACTTGAAGAATGTTTCTTAAGTCTTTTCTGTTATCTCCTGCAGATATTCTGCTAGACAGAAACAACCCAAAGAAAACACAGTATGTGAACTTTCCCACACTGAAAATATTATTAGCATCTCCCAGCTGCAAAGTCACCTTGAGTGAAAACCACTAAAAATAACTCTCTCGTCTGACCAATCTTCCGTTTTCAACCCCTTCCTCCCTTCAAAGTTCAAACAGGAAAATGTAAAAAAAATTGTTCTATGGCTTCACAGACAAAAGCAAAACTTGCACTGACCAGATGCTTGATGAACTAGACACAAATAAACTGTTTTAGAGCAATTGATAGGCAGAGCACGAGGCTATTGGGGCCAGGTTACCAATAGCGATGCAGTTTCATTTTGTTGTTCTTCAGCAAATCAATTAGTCTCTCCAAACTTTAGTTCATTTTTTCATAACCTAATATTAAGTGTTTTAAGTTTTGTTATCCCAGTGGTGAAATGAGGATTATTTCAGTTTAATAATTCTGTCCTCTCACGAAAGTTGTTAAGTGAATATACTACACTTAACTGAAGAAGCAAGAAATACTTGCATTAAGAAGTTTACATGCAAACACACAAGCTTCAGAACTTCTTGACAGTTTTAAGCACAGAACTTAATATTCTCTGGATATTTTAAGTATGAAACATGTTGTATTTCAGGTAGTTAATACTGTTAATCAAGAGGAAGTAACTATTCTCTTACAAGAGAAAAATTGCACACATTGCAATATTAACAAGTGAAAAAGGTACTTTCAATCTATAGCTGTTTTTTATAGTCTTTTGCACTAGAACTCAGGTTGTCAACAATAGTAAACACAATTAAAGTGTCTGAGTAGAGAGGGTAGGATGAAGAGTGGTAAGAGCTGCAGACCCTATTGCCGGGTAGTTAGACTAACTGTGGATACAAAATAGTTGCGCTCCAGGTAGAGAATGAATCTAAAAGCATATCTCAAATCAAAGACAGAGCCGTGCCCTGCCTTCCTGTGATGGATGAACCCCCTCTGTTTGAAGTAACTGAACTTTGGTCCAGGCAGATGCTCTGCAAGTAGGACTAACCAAAGTTAATCCTATTGTGTGAGGTTATCATCAAGAATGCAGCACCAAAGAAAACCAAAACAGTTTGGCTGGAGGCTGGGTTGATAAGCAGTGGAAATGGCATGAACACAGCAGAAAAATCTGAGTATGAGTCAACCATTTTACGCTATAAAAATTGGCAACCATTAGAGCCAGTTGAACTCTCCCTCCATAGCAGCTGGTTGCATGGCAGTGATCTCCCCTTGAGTAGGGACACTTTTCAAGGTTACCCCTCCAGGCTGAGAGATCCCTTACCTGACATCAGGCATCAATCAGTTAGGTAAGTGACTTTTTTAGCATGCACAGACCGTACTAACTTTAAGTGTAATCAATAGTATTGAGAGCCAATTCATCTGTACTTATTAGATATTTTATATACCTAAATTTACAGATTATAACCCAATAAACTAATCGCTAGATCAGAGTCGAGTGATCTCTGACCTTTCTCCTGTGACAAAATTGGCATAGTCAGCAGAATGGCAGATTCAATCACTGACTTCTTACAGAGGCACAGAGATTGGGCATGCAAAAATTGTGATAATTGAAGTAAGATAGAGGAAAAGTTAAACCTTGTGAGAGGGTAACTGAAAAAGGGTAAAGGGAATAATATGAAACACATTAGGAATGTGCAGTGAGTCAGTATAAGAAATGCAAAGAAAAGGAAATTAGAATCTTACGAAATGAGGTTGAACAAAGAAAGCTATAAGAAATGCTGTTACCTCTGCAAATAGAACAATTGCAGAAACGATTGGGGGAGAAAAAGGAAAAACAAAAAAGAGTAGAAGACAAACTAGAACTCATAACTCAGGCCCCCAATCTCCCAGGTCCTGTAAAGATCTGTAAGTTAAATGTGCCCCCAGAAGATGGGGACAGAGATATATAGGGGGACCCTGACCAGGAATTTAGTGATGAGAGTAGTGAAGAGAATGAGTTAAATAAATAGGAGTTTAAGGTGGCTCCTATTATTAAAACAGAACTATCTGCAGGGCCCCAGAGGGGTAAGCAATGAAATACCACAAGAACTATTCTGTAGGACCCCCTTCAGATGACTGATTTGCAACACAAATAAGGATGAAAGCCCGGCAAGAGCAAAACTGAATATCTGTGATGTCTCTCTTTAACTGAGGCAGATTGTATTTTGTTAAACCAAGATGAAACCGACAGCTTTTAGGGACCAGGAATATTTTTAACAGGAGGACCAGACCCTAACAATTAACTGCATTTTATCATGTACCAAACATGGGCAAGAGGCACAGATACTCAGGAACGAGGAGAACCCACTGCTACCCCACTGTTATCCCTATACAATCAATGAATGAACTTTCTACTCGTGGTGGTTTACTTTGGCTGAATGCTAGGTGTCGGTTGAGCCTGTGCAGATTCTCCCCCCTCCCCAAGGGGAGACAAAGGAAAAAAAAGTGAAAAAATCCCAAACTTACCAAGAATGAAAGTTTATATTTACATGGAGAAAAAGAAAGGAAGAAGCTAATAACGTTAGAGACACACAAGCAAAGGAAATCAACAGAAAAAAAATTCTACCTCCCTCACTGAATGGCATCTTGGACAGGCACAGTTGTCTATCCAACCATTCCCGGAAGGAAGAAGAAGACCGAGTTAACTTTCCCTCCCCTTATATAGGTGGGTTGACATAACATAGCATGGGATATCCTGTTCCTCCCAGGAAAAGGAAGTTCTATTTGACTACACAAACCTATTAAAATCTCCACCCCTTATTCCATACCATTTTATGTCACACTCATATCCCCATTATCCCCCACTTGTACAGGTCTTGTCTTCTACGGTGGTCTCATCGTTGAGCACCAGCATCAGCTTAGTTCGGGTCTTCCTCGTCTGGTGACTTTTCCTGCAACATACAACTCAGAATACAAATTAGTTTTTCCTCAAGGTTAAATCTCCTTGAGGCACACACTGGGTTTCCCCATCTTCTCTCATTATCCACCAGGTGTATCCAGGTCCTTGAGCAAAGACAATCCCACGAATGGGTTTGCCTTTGCTCAAGGGAGGGTTAACCCAAACTGCTTTACCTAACATAACCCTCAAGTGAATTACTGGGACTTCGTCCCCATCCACAGTGTGAAGCGACTCTGTTTGGGCAGGACTGGTTCAATTGATGGAGCCTCTAGTGTTGAATAACAACGTAGCTTTTGCTAGGTACTGATCCCAATTTTTAAAAGTCCCCTCATCCAATGTTTTCAAAGAAGTTTTCAGCAATCCGTTGCATGGTTCAATTTTTCCAACAGCTGGTGCATGATATGGGATATGATATACCCATTCAATGCCATGTTCCCTGGTCCAAGTAGTAACTAAACTGTTTCTGAAATGAGTCCCATTGTCTGACTCAATGTGCTCTGGAGTGCCGTGTCGCTGCAGTACTTGCTTTTCAAGACCCAGAATGGTATTTCGGGCAGTTGCGTGAGGTACTGGATAAGCCTCTAACCATCCAGTGATTGCTTCCACCATGGTGAGTACATAGCGTTTACCTTGGCGGGTCTGTGGCAGTGTGATATAGTCAACCTGCCAAGCCTCCCCATATCTATACTTATCCCAACATCCACCAAGCCATAGTGCCGCAGTCCGAGCGGGGGAGGGGAATGGGACCGCGACACGGTACGGATCCCAGACACAAAGGTGGGGTGCAGGTAGAATCTTTAATCCAGCGTACACATGGGGTTTTTATCCGGAGGGAAAGGACCAGAACATAGGGTGGAGCAGGAGACAGACAGATGGGGGGACAAACCAGGATTGAGTCGTGGGCAAAAAGGGGGGGGGGGAGCGCAGGAGGGACCAGGGGAGGAAAGGGCAAATGGGGACTGTCTCCTGCCGCAGCTTCTCCAGCCAGTCGGCAGAGAAGACAGAGGTGCAGGGAGGTGAGCAAGCCGGGACATGCCCGGAAGATACAAATTCGGGGGAAACACACAATGTGTGAAGTCCATTCAATCGCTGTACATATTTTTCCATTTCCGGAATCGTTCCCATTCCGATTCCTGGTCCTCGACATCTCGCCCTCTGTTATTTAAATCAGGCACAGCTAAAAAGATATTTTTTGTGATGGTCTTCCTGCAGCATGCTGTGACACAAGAAATAGTAACAAAACAAACAGAGAAAGCAAAATTTCAAAACAAGTGGACAGCTGCATTTGCTGAGTGACTCCCCCCCTAAAAATTGTTTCCAACCCGAGATGTCACTGCTCCATGGTGTCTAAAAGCTTAGTGATAGTGGTCTTCTGTGGACTACGAGATCCTGGAAAGTAAGCAGAACATGTTAGAAGGGAGAATTTAGGATTGGGATCACGTGATAAGGGAATTGCAGGGATTGCTGTGGTTTCCTGGCACTTGCTGAAGGGATGGGCTAAGTAGGATGGAACGCGGTTGAGGGGGTGCTACCTTGTTTCTTGACAGCTCACAGGTGCACTGTTTAAGATCTGGCATTGAATTAAAAGTCACTTTTCTTCTCAAGTCTGGTGACTTTTTCGGGGGTAGCAGTTGTCCATAAATGTTAGTAAGGGAACGGTAATCTTTAGTCCAGTGTCTGCCTTTCCCACATCGTTTGCACGGCGTCTTTGGAAGCTCAGTCTTTGTAATTAATTGTGGGCAGTTCTTTTTAATATGTCCTGTCTCACCACAGTGAAAACAGGTTTGTGGTCCAGCTAAAGCTTCAGCTATTAGTCTTGCTTTATGAGAATTAGACCCCACATTCTTACAAGCTTCTATCATCTCCAGGAGTGTGGGATCTTTTAGCATTTTTAAGGCTTGTTGGCAATCTTCGTTAGCCTTTTCAATCACAAGTTTATTAAACAAAATGTCTTGGCTTTCCTTTTGCTGGACCTGCCGTGTTATAGCTTCCCTTAGCCGGGTTATAAAGTCCACAAAAGGTTCTGTTGAGCCCTGATGAATTAGGGTGAAGGAGGGTGTCTGGACATATGCATCAGCAACTTTTTTAAAGGCCTCCATTGCCAGATCTTTTGTAATATCCAGGTATTTTAAATCTACACGAACCTGGTCTTGTCGGCTCGCATAGTTGCCCTCTCCATACAGCATATCAATAGCATTGTTTACAGGAATATCATGCCTCTCCATCTTTTCATTGACATATTTAACTATAAGACGTTTCCATTCCGCTTCAAAAACGGATGCCTGCACAGTCGATAACAGTCCATTAATTACCGTTTTGATATCATAAGGTATTAAACGGCAGGCGAGAAAAAACAATTCAAAAAGTCCAACAGTATAAGGTGACCCCAAACCGTACTGTACAATCGCTTTTTTGATGTCCTTTAACATAGGATAAGACACCGGACGCCACTCAGGGGCACGACCTTCCTCTAGATAAATTGGAAAAGCTTTTAAAAACTCGGCATCATTAGCCTGTGCGGTTTCTGTTCGGAAAGTTTTCCAAATATCGTTGCATGGAAGAGAGGCATTTGCCATCCGGCAACTGCCGGGAGCCTCGGTAACAAAGGTTTCATGGGCGCGGCCATCTTTCTGGATGTTATTGTCGGAAGAGGCTCTGGCCCTGCCCCTTAGCTTCCGTCTACCCCGGGAGGGTGATGACGTGGGGGTAGAGGCGGCGCTGGAGGGAGAGGGCGTTCTGGTGGGAGGGTCCGTGGGCGTGCCGGGGGCATAGGGGGGCGGGTGCGAAGGTGGGCTGGGGGGCGGTGCCGACGGAGGGCGTTTCCGCACCATGCTACCACGCAGTGTGCGTTCCCGCGATCTTCCCCCGCGCGCTTCGGCCCCGTGTTCGTGCAAGTGCCCTTCCCCCCCCCCGTCGCCATGTTGCCAAGACCGCGTGTTCCCTGTACCGCTTTTTTCCCTCCCGCCGTGCTCGTTTTTTCTGGGCTTGTCTTTCGTCGGGGATTTTGATTTGGAATTTTTATATTTTCGTGGTGATTCTTGGAGATTTTCATAGGAACTCATCAACTGATGCTGTATCATCATCAGAATCAATCTCCAGGCGATTAATGCCTCAGTAGCAATTTTGTCTCCCCTCTCTTTCGCTCTCCAGATATTGTATCCAATTTTCTCCCAGTCTTTTAGGGACATGCTGTGGGAGACCGTCTCCCCTCCCTTTTCAAGCCATTTAGCGAGGGCTTTAGAGGATTTTTTATCTAAAGGATGACCATTTTCCAAAATAAAGTCTTTAAGCTTGCGGTACACGAACTTTTGAGAGGTAGATAGCGAGAGGCCCATTTTTATTTTTTTTTTTTTTTTTTTTAAAAGTTTGTGAGGGTGGGAGATGGGATTAGGGGTTTTCCCGGAGCTCACCTTTCTCGGTGCGGTGGTTATCTTGCCATAATTCTGGAGTTCAACCGGGAAGGACCAACGGGACAAACGCCTCTCTCCGCGCCTTCTGAGCCCTCGTGGCGTATGGGAGGTTTTTTAAGATAAAAACCTCTACCTTCGCCTCAGGTTGGGAGCCACCATAGGGACTTCATTCTCTTTGCTTGTTTAATGGCAACATGTCTCACAATCGTGGGTAACCTGGGAAATAGTGTCCATGGTTAGATCCACCCCTTGGTCTTGCGCCCATCTATAGGTGGCATCTCTGCCCTGATGGTCTGAAGCATCATGTGTCCATTGAGTTAAGAACAACTCTCCCTTGTGCTGCCAATCTAGATCTACTTGTGACACCTTGACTTGTGCAACTCAGTCTGCTTGTTTGTTGTTGTGATGTTCTTCATTAGTTTGATTTTTGGGTACCATGGGCGTCTACATGGCGGACTCTCACAGTCAACTTCTCAACCTGAGGGGCAATGTCTTGCCATAAATCAGCAACCCAGATGGGTTTTCTTCCATGCTTTTTCCTCCGATCCAGCCAGCCCGACAGAGCATTGGTTATCATCCACAAGTCAGTGTAGAGGTAAAACCTTGACCATTTCTCTCGTTCAGCAATATCCAGGGCAAATTGAATGGCTTTGAGTTCTACAAATCGGTTCCATTCACCTTCTCCTTCAGTAGCTTCTGCCACTTGTCAGGTGGGACTCCAGACAGTTGCTTTCCAGACTGAAGTTTCCACCTTCAGGTCAATCTGTTATGATTTCTAGGATTCCAGGGCGATTCGAGTTTCCAATTCAGGCACGCTGTGTAATCAAAGCAATCCACTTGCTCCATGTAGCATCAGTGGCATGATGGGTAGGGGGTACCTTTGCTTTGAACATCCAGCTCAGCACTGGTAGTTGGGGTGCCAGGAAGAGCTGTGTTTCTTTGCCAATCACCTCTGAGGCTACTTGTATTCCTTCATAAGTTACTAGGATTTTCTTCTCCCTGGGGGTGTAGTTAGCTTCAGATCCTCTGTAGCTTTGGTTCCAGAAACCGAGTTGTCGGCCTCGGGTCTCATCGGGCACTTTTTGCGAAAGGCTCCAGGAGGGACCATTATCCTCGGCTGCAGAATAAAGTACATATTTCACATTTGGTTCTGTCCTGACTGGTCCGAGGGCCACGACGTGTGCAATCTCCTGTTTAATCTGTTTAAAGGCTTGCTGTGTTTCAGGACTCCATTGGAAATCATTCTTCTTATGCGTCACTAAATAAAGAGGGCTCACGATTTCACTGTATTCGGGAATGTGCATTCTCCAAAAACCTATGGCCCCCAGGAACGCTTGTGTTTCCTTCCTGTTAGTTGGTGGAGCCATCCCTATGATCTTGTTGATGACTTCCATTGGAATCTGATGACGTCCATCTTGCCACTTCTCTCCTAGAAATTGGATCTCTTTGGCAGGTCCCTTGACTTTACTCATTTTGATGGCGAAACTGACTTTGAGGAGAATGTGGATAATTTCCTTTCCTTTTTCAAAAACTTCCTCTGCTGTGTCCCCCCATACAATAATGTCATCAATATATTGTATGTGTTCTGGAGCCTTACCCTTCTCTAGTGTAGCTTGAATCAGTCCATGGCAAATGGTGGGACTATGTTTCCACCCCTGGGGCAGTCAGTTCCAGGTGTACTGCATACCCTTCCACGTGAAAGCAAACTGTGACCTGCACTCTGCTGCTAAGGGGATGGAGAAGAACGCATTTGTAATATCAATGGTGACCTACCATTTCACTGCCTTGGACTCCAGTTTGTACTGAAGCTCCAACATGTCTGGCACAGCGGTGCTCAACAGTGGGGTGACTTCATTTAAGCCACGATGGTCCACAGTCGGTCTCCATCCTCTATCAGACTTACGTATAGACCAGATGGGGCTACTGAAAGGTGAGTGAGTCTTACTGACCAGCCCTTAGCTCTCCAACTCTCGGATCATTTTATGGATCCCATCACAGTGTCTCGGTTTGTTCGGTACTGTGTCTATGCACTATTGTCGTGGACATTGGCACTTGTTGATCTTTGACTTGTAACAATCCCACAATGGAAGGATTTTCTGAGAGGCCAGGCAGGGTAGATAATTGTCTAAATTTCTCTGTAGCCACTGTGGCTACACCAAAAGCCCATCAATATCCCTTTGGGTCTTTTAAATATCCTCTCCTGAGGCAGTCAATGCCAAGGATGCAAGGGACCTCTGGACCAGTCAGAATGGGATACTTTTCTCACTTCAGCCTCTAGCACTGATAATTCTTGATGTCCCCCTATCACTCCAGAAATCCAAATGGGCTCTGTGCTTTTATGCTCTGATGGCATCAAGGTGCATTGTGCACCAGTGTCTACTAAAGCTTTGTATCTCTGCGGATCTGATGTGCCAGGCCATCGAACCCACACAGTCCAGTAAACCCTATTGTCCCTTTCCTTCTCCTGGCCGAAGGCAGGGCCTCTCTATTGTTCTTGGTCAGAATATTCACTGTCTGATCCTTGCATTGCCCAGTTAGAGGTCCCCTCACCAGGATCACAAGAATTGTCCTCAGTCTTTCTGCGTCTCTCTTGTTGATCTCTTTCTGGGGCCTCTGCATCAACTACATGGACGACCTTCTTATTAGGTTTCTTCCCTCTTAATTCTCGTACCTGGGTTTCAAGTTTATAGGTAGGTTCACTATCCCACTTCTTCATGTCTTCCCCTTGGTCACACAGAAAAAACCATAGCTCACCGCGTGGCCTGATCCTGGGGTTTCCTTTCCTCCTGAGTGGGGCAGGAGGAGACCAAGACCGAGATCACTTTCTTAGGCTGTTTCTGTGGCAGTTCTCGCATTCAGGGCATTCGTAAGGCCTCTCCATCTCTCCCTAGTGTGGGTACATTGGTGTCGGAGATTGGAGCTTTCTCTGAAATCTAACTTGCTAGCCTGGGAGAGTGAGAAGGCTTCCACACCTTCTGCTATACTCCATATCCAGGCACACATCTTATCCACATTTAGTTCAGTCATCCTTGGATGATATATTGTTACAAGGCAGTTAATGTATGATGCAGGGGCACCTTGAATTACTTTTCTCCACATGGGCAGCATGCAAGGAACACGCTCTGGATTTTGGTAGTGGGGGTTACCTGGGTCACTGTAAATCATTTCCAGCATGGTCAATTCCTGCAGGTACTGGACGCCTTCCTCTGCAGTAGTTCACCTTCTTGGAGAGTTCATTAGATCTTCTTTAAATGGGTACCTTTCATTCACAGCAAAGAGGATCCGGGTCCAAAGACTGCTAATAAATCTGTCTTCCAATTTCCTGTTCAATCTCACGATCTCGGGCAATAGATCCTAGTTGCTGTGCTTCATGACCTTCTAACAGGTGACTACCAGCCCCGTCATCCCAGCATCGGAGCATCCAGGTAAGAATTCGTTCACCAGGCTGGTGGTTGTAATCTCTCCACAGTTCCCGAAGTTCTGATGGGGTCAGGGACCGGATAACTTTGGTCTCCTGTCTAGTTTCCTCTCTACTTCTCTCATGTGGAAGTGGAGGTGGAAGCGTCCCCGCTCCCTCTAATGAATCACCGGCTATTTGTCCTGCCTCCCTTTCTTCTCTTGGAGGTGCGGATGGGTAGATCCTTCTCCTTCTTCCTCCCTTACTAATTGCGGAGATAGGTCTGTAGGTCCTGCAGAGTTTCCTTATCCATGTCTTCCTTTTCACTACAGGGGCAATAGTGACTTCAGATGTCATGGTTTGGGTCCCTGTCTCAGTCATAGTCTTTTTAAAATATTGAACAGCAGCTCGGTAGGCACAGGTCAAGACCCAGTATAGGGTGAGAAGTTGCTGGTTTTGATAGAGAACATCCCAGTAAATTCTCTCTCGAAGTTGGTTTTGTCCTGGCACAAGGCAACAAAAACACTACCTTCCCCACTCCCCATAATGTTTTAAGAGCATTGGTTAAAAGCAGTAATAAAACCAAACAACTCAAGTACGGATTAGTAAGGATCGCGAGTGCTTTCATTACCAGGCCCTCTATGTCAAAACAAGAGGAGAAATAAGGTTGATTTCTTTCCCTTCTGTGTTTTTTAAGGGGTAAGTTCCACATCCTATCAGAACTGTTAGTAAAGTTACAGGTATCCCCACAAGAACTGGGTGAATTGCCATGTTTTTGTTATATGTTCTCGACTTAGTGTAAACAAACAGATGAGGCAGTTGTTTTATAAACAATCTCACCTTGGCAGTCTTCCCGGGTTTCCAGTACCAAAAATGTGGTCCGCCGAACCTGCGCAGATTCCCCCCCCTCCCCAAGGGGAGATGGAGGAAAAAAATCCTGGACTTACCAAGAATGAAAGTATATATTTACATGGAGAAAAAGAAAGGAAGAAACTAATAACATTACAGACACACAGGTAAAGGAAACCAACAGTAAAAAAATTCTACCTCCCTCACTGAATGACGTTCGGACAGGCGCAGCTGTCTATCCAACTATTCCCAGAAGGAAGAAGAAAGCCAAGTTAACTTTCCCTCCCCTTATATAGCTGGGTTGACATAACATGGCATGGAATATCCTGTTCCTCCCAGGAAAAGGAAGTTCTATTTAACTACACAAATCTATTACACTACTGCTAAGGCAACCTGCATTCAAGCTATGAACAATAGGTATGAACATGGCAACTACCCTGTCTCAGCTCCTGTAGAACCCCAGACCATGAAACCACTAATATGGGGAGCCCCTGCTGTTTTAAAACTGTATCTCAATTCAAAAAAAGATGAAATAAGACAAAATATAGAGCACAGTGCACAGAACAGACAACAACATATTCAGCCTATTCTGACCTGGGCAGATTTGATGCACAGCACTGTCAGTCATGGGGGAGAAATAGAGGGGGATGATCCGATACCGGCTGGGCGATCCTGATCTGAACCAGACAATAAATGTGTCAGGCAAGTGAAACAGACTGCCCAGAATCCCAGTCATCTTTCTCAATCACAAGGGCCTCCACATAAAGCAATGGATCCCTAGAAGAGATGTAATGAGTTGTGGAGACTAGTTTTATATTTAGGCATACCCCAAATAGTTATCCAAGGACAGCCTATGGGGGTAATTCTTAGCTGTTCAACCAGGTGGTAAGGAATCAACAGGCCAGATTTGACCTAGGGAGAATGCTCAGTCATCTACTCCATCCATAAATAACCCTTTTTGACCCCCCTGCAGAGGAAGCACAAGATATTACTTAACAAGTTAAACTCACAAAAAATGATTAAGCTCTGAACAGACTTTGGGCCTACCTGTCTGGACAGTAGATGCCTATCAGTAGGATGATTCACCTGGCTCCTATGTTGGCCCTAAGAAACTGTCAGAAAATTTCTTATTGAGACTGGAGTTCAAATTTCAATATTCTCATTAACTTATGTTAAACCCAGACAGTGGAAAGTTAAAATAGCAGGATTTACTGGCAAAAGTAAGATATGCCCCATGGTTGAAGTAAAATCGTTATTACCAGGGGAGAAAAGGATATCAAGGCACCAATTAAAAATAGGTTCAGGGAAACAAAATGTACTTTGACGTACTACAAGGATGAGTTTGGAAATTAAAAGATAGTAGTGTTTGGTCATTTGGCTGCCCAGTGTTGCCTAAAATCAGCTCTTAAGGAAGCCTCTAAGCCTCAATTTGTGAGTTTTAGAAGCCAGGCATTCTTTTTTTTTATGGTGCACTGGAGTGATTTCAGCATACTGGGTGCCCTAGGAATCATTTCTCCATAGTGCACACAGAGGTATCTTCACTACAGCTTATATGTCAGCATTACATGATTGTTGTTCCCTGCATTCCTGTTACATATTCATGACTTTTCTCAACACTTATTAGCATGTATACATATCCTTATAATATCTCCGAGGGGTTTCATTGGGGGTCTCCAGCGGTCGTCTGTGTCTGGAGCCCCCAAAGTTCTTAGCGACTGCCTTATGAACATCTGTAAGACAATATTCCTGGTAATACATCAACCCTGTGTTGCCCGCTTGGCTACTTCAGTTCCCTTCTTCATTATTTCCTCATCTTGCTTGACTGATTTCTTTAAATTGAAGCACGGTAATTTTCTATGGTATATTCTGCTGCAAAAACTATTAGTTCTTGTTACATCTCTGTGGTGGGGGAAAACAGTTTTCCCCCGAAGTTATAAAATGGAAAACCCCAGGGGGTGGAGACCCTTGGGGTTTGAGTCAATGAGCACTTCTGCAAAATATAAATGTATCACAAGCAGACCGGAAGAGAAGGTGATGTAGTTGTAGTTGTAGTTGGAGAAGTAGTCATGTTGTAGAGTCACGAGGAGAAGGGGTAGGAGCTCCACAGGGGGCTCTCTTCCCCCCCCAGCCCCGTCTGGGGGGCTACAGGGACTTGGAACAGTGTAAGACTGGGCTAAGTACCTGTAGCTAGAAAACTAAAGAAGTTTCCTCCACCATGAACGGGCAGACGAAGCAGCAGAAGAGACAGCAGCAGACGGAGAAAGTGGCAGAGAGCCAGAAGAGATAAGAACGAGCAGCAAACAGGCATTGTAGCCAAGGAAGAGAGACACAGAATTGTCTGAAGAGAGAGTCAGCAGCAGAGAGAGCAGGACTAAGCTCTACAGACAGAGTTTTGGGGTAAGAACTGAACCAAAAGACCCCAAACCCCTCTGAGACCTCCTAGAGAGAGGAGGGTGATGTACTGTTAGTCTTGGAGTGCTACAGCATTGCAGAAAGGAGCTGAAAAGCTCAGAGAAGGAATGCGGAGGGGGTGACCTTGGCCCCCCCGCTGCTTTGAGACAGAGCATGGAGCCCTGCAAAAGGGACTTGAATCCCCTGAAGATATGGACCATCACGAAGACCCCTGCGCTTCGTTGATATGACCATGGTGAAGCGACCGTGTCCGGGTGAATGTAGCCCACGGAAGAGAAGACCCTCGCTTGGAGACCACGGGTCGAGGGGCTTGGATACCCCCCTCGTGTGTGCTGGCAGAGATCCAGTTACAGCTGCTGCATGGAAGAGAGAGAGAGAGTTTGCTGCCCTGAAGACACTGTTGCTCTGAGCATGGAAAGGATCTTTTCCTTCTTCCCTCCTGGACTTTTATTTGGAGGGGAGAAGAGATTTGATCCATTGTAAATACTTTTATGTCATGGTAGAGATAGTTAAGATTGTATATAATGTATTGTAGTATTTATTTTGTACAGTCATTGTAATATATAATCCCTTCCCCCCATTTTGAGTCTCATGTGGTGTCTGGAAAACCCATCTCACACTGGGTTGAGATGTGGGAGGGGGGTTTGGACTAGGGAATTGGATTTTGGGGCTCTCAAATCATGACAATCTCTAAACCCCGATATCACCAGTGTGTCCTTGACTAGCTGAAGGAAAATTAGTAGCTATTGGTGAGCATCAGTTAACTGGCATAGTTTGCTTGCTGCAAGTTGCACTCATGCTGCCTGACTCAAAATTAACTCATGTCCCTCTGATGCTAGTCAGACAGGTATTGTAGAGGTCATAGCTGATTTAGAAAAAAGACATTATTTCCCAAACACACTTCCCATACAACTCTCCAGTGTGGTCAGTTAAAAAAACATACGGGAGGTGGTGGTTAACTGTCAGAGACTGAAATGGTTAATGGTTTAAACATTGTTAGGATCACCAAAAGGCTTTTTCTCACTGTAGAAAACTGCAAAGAAACAGCTGCCCATCTACCAAAGCCCACCCATCCCTGAATATGCCTCCTACTTTGCTCTGCAAAAGGACCTTGAGATAAGGTGGTACTATTGTCCAACTATCCCGGGTTTGGAAGGGTGTGCATACCTGAAGCTAAAAACTGGATTTCCAGATAAGGGAAGAGGCTGATAAGAGGCACATCCTGTGAGGTGGGATAGTCCTTCTTATCATGCCGGTGTCCTCCCTTACATAATGACTCTGCTGTGGAAACCCCTCTGGGGAGCATCAAAGACATTCACACCTAGCCTGAGCTATTCATCTTGGATGATGGACCATAATGGGTCATGATTGATTCAACTACACTGTCAGTTGTAACATTTTAGAAGGTGTCAAAGGCTCATGAAATGTCCCGTGATCCAGTATTACATCATCCAGGGGAGGTACAGGGGGCGTTTCCACCTAGCTTCTGCACAATATAAACCCCATGAAATGGGAATTTTGTGGACTCTTTCCCCCCACCACTTGAGAGAGAGTCTGCAATCACCAAGAAGACCAGAAGAGCACCAACGGGACATCATCAGAATCTACAAAGTGGTGATATCTTTTTCTACTTAATCTGTTTCTCTGTCACTCTCTCTCCTCCCCCCTCTCTTTCCCATATCTGTCTCTCCTTCCTTGAACTCCTCATTACTGTTAAATAAAATCTGTACTATTGACTTGGGCATATGGTCTCATTTGCACCTTAATTCGGGCAGAGGCATCTCTGTAATAATTTTAACAATGGGATCATAACACTAACCATAGACTATAGAAAGTTAAGAGCAAACTGCTCCTCTTATGTCAGTTGTCCCAAACATCATTAGGTTAACTGTCACCCCACAAGCTGCTACTCACCCCTGGGTTGCAGTACTGGATGTAAAGGATATGTTCTTATGGTGCCACTACAGAAGGAACATAAAGAAAAAATTATTTTCATATTTGTTGCAATTTACTTTTAATAGACTTCTGCAGGGCTATAAACATTCACCCACTATAGTTCAGGAAGCACTGTCTGAATTATTGCAAACTGTTTCAGATCCATCTGAGTGATCTCTGACTGTTGTCCTGCAACACATGGGCATATGGAAGCCAATTCCCAAGGAAAAACTCTGAACTTTGCTTGGCAAAGACATATCAGAACTATTGACTGATCATAACCCCCATCCCCCAGGTGGATAATAATGCACATCTCTTTAAGAAGTCATCTGTAATTAAATATGTTACATGAATTTTGAAACCAAGGAAAAATATCTGTTCACTATGATGCAGGACCCTCCCTATGTCAAAACATTAATGTTGACCATGTCAGGGGAGTGTATTTTATTGCAGAAGTCAGTATCTGGTTATAGAAAATAAACAGGTCTACATTAAAATAACATAATTGCCAATTTGACATACAGGTGGAGTAAGAAAAATAACTAATAGAAAGGATCAGGAAAGATCTTATCATAAAGTTTGCACAGTTTCAGCTATCATTGCACAGCAGCAGACTGAGATACTTCACTCGTGGGTAAACTTACTGCTTGTTAACTGTGCGTTTCATGACATGGGCGAACAAAATGTCCTGATCCAGGGATTAGCTTCACCTCTGCCCACAGGCAGCCAGTGCTTAGGGAGAGCATCATGTGGTCCTGAGTCACCCTGATTACTTCAACCAGGGAATTTTCAGAGGCTTGATATTCACCACAAAGTTTGGGTCCAGGATGACATTTTGCAGATAGAACCATGGAAGCTTCCATCAGAAAAGACACATTTATTATATTCTTGAGATACAAACCAGAAGTGATTTCACCTCCTTTGTTTGCTTGCCTGCCACAAGAATTAGCCATATGTTTTGGTGGGGCCTTGAGAAGGGCACTTGTGATTGACAGATAACTGACAAAGTAGTTTCAAGGTTAAAAGTGTCATGAGAACCCAGTTGGACATTTCTCTGGCAAGGTGGCCTGCTAGCATTGCTTTGAGGCTCTGTGTCAGAACAGGTGGCCACGCTTCTCCGAAACCTCTACCAGGCTGCGCACTGCCAGTCTGGGAAGCCCTGGGGCACAGGTTTCTCTGGGACATGCTTTCCAAGGGAGGCTCAGACTGTGAATGACCCAGACTCCCTCTGTCAAGTCCAAGCATAAGGTGGCTACAAGCCTCTTGGCAAGTGGTGCTGCCATAGCCCAATAAACCAGCATCAGGATCCCAACGCTCCCTGACCTACACAGGCTTCTGATTAATTTTTACAGTGAATTTAAGATACTGATTTTAATTCTACAACTGTAGCTCATTTGGGATTTGGTTATCTGAAGAGTACCCTTTTTCTTTTAGAAAAACAACAAAGTCACTTCCAGGAATGCAATTCAAAATGAAGTAATTTTGATTTAAATAAGAGGAAGCTGCTAACACTGTGTAAAGGGTCTTGAATGCTGAAATTAGCTCTCCTCACTTAACCTCCCAGAGCATACATTTGTCAGTCTTTTAGACATGTTCTTCATTTTTACACTCATGTGAATAATGAGGAGTTTCTCAAAAGGCTGGAGTTGTGCCAGTGCAAAAGTGGCAGAAATAAGATGACCAGAATTAGTCTGGTGGAAATCCATGGGAGTTCAGCCTGTGCTTTATCTGTGGGGCAACTGTTGACAGTCAAGAAATAGTTGTAGGGTTACATTAGCTGTCATTCGGTACACTGTAAATGTAAAGTTCCTAGTTCTCTGCCTCGAGAGTAATAAATAAATTATGCATTGACTTTTAGCAAAGTGGAAACATTGATAAGCACATGCTGTATTACAAAACCACCACCCCTATCGAAAAATAAAAATAATAAAAAAAAAACCACTACCACAATCAGACCACTTCTAACTTGTGGATAACGTGTGAGGAAATAATCAAGATTTCACTTTCGCTACAACCAAAATGGTGAAGAATGCTTTTTGCTCAATCTTTTATCTGCAGTCAGGCACAGATGTTCCCTGTTTTCAAACAGTTCTGAATTAATTTTTATGGTCCTTCATTTTGTCTAGACAAGGAGGATCTGAAGTAATCTGTTAGATGAATAAATATTTATTCCAAGAGACAAATGGAAAAGGCTCTTTTCTGGCAGAGTTCTTGCAGAAAGATTTGCACTTCTGTCTTGCTAAACTCTTGCCACTTTTGCAGGACCTGTTCAAACAGGCAAACTGGTTTCTTAGGTACCTTGACAGGCAGGAATTAACCAGGCTTTGCCAGGATAGGAAAAGCAGAGTGACTCCTCATCTGACAGGAAAGGTCATAAAAGTACACTATAGAAATGTACCTTAGGCAAGGTTATGATGCATAGTAAGGCATAATTAGTGGTAGATGCAGCAACGTATAGCATTGCATGGTATTCCTACCCAACCACTGCTTCTCATTTTCAGCACAAGACACACCACTCCCCCTCATTTATACTTTAGCAGTTCTTTGGGAGTTGAACTGACTTCTTCAGAATAGCATCTTTTGGGAAGGGAAAAGGAATGTTAAATCAACTCAGTCCCATGACTGAGTTAACGGTGTGGGTCCACAGATAGCCATGCAAGCACAACATCAATGTGAGTGGTGTCTCCAATTTGCAATGTGTAATTCAGGACCCAGGAAGAGTCATTGCAGTCACACTATTGTTGTCACCAAGGGGTCAGTGTTTGAAATCAAATTCTTAGAGTCATGACACTAACTTAGAAATCATGAGGTTTTAGTGACAAAAAATGTTGGGACATGTCATGTCCTGCTCCAGGGAGGGGAAAGGTGACTCAAGTTCTTGGATTATCTGAGTTGGAGATACAATGCAAATCACATCAAAGGTCCATAAATTAATAACAACTTTATTTCTAAAATATGTTCACAATATTCAATACCATGGATATACAGTTGGGAATATGCTGTAAGGGTAAGCCTTAAATTACTTAGCAGTTTCAGAGTGTTGCCTTAGAGAATCAGGGGAGCCAAAAATAGACTCACCAGGCAATCATTAGTACAGATAAGGTAGAGAGCAGTTTTAATAGAAGACCTTCAACCACAGGGGTTCCACAATTTAAGGTATTGTCCAACCAATCCCAGATTTATCCACCCCCCAGATCCTCCCAGTTCTGCCCCCTGGCATGCCCCTCTGGAAATTGAACCAGGGGTCTCTGAGACCCCCTCTTCCTCATCTTCCTCTTCATCACAGTACATCCAGTCCTTGGAGCTCTTCCAAAGTTCTTGGTTTTGAAGGTTGCTCTGACTGTGGGGTATCTTGTTGTTCAAGCCAGGGTGCAAATGTTCTTAAACAGAATGAAGACCTACCTTGAGGGAAGTCTAAACAAACTAAAGGAATCCAGAAAGTTTGATATGAAATGGGGAAAAGGTTTTGGGTAAGTAGAAACTACTGTGCTAAAGGGTGAGCTAATTACAGCTACTTCTAAAATCTATAAAATGTTAAAAATCAAAAAAAAATGCATAGACATTGAGAGAGATCAGTCTTGGATGCAGCATTGGGGGGCTTTGGTGTGTAGGGAACACCTGTCCTAAAGTCCTCCCTGATAGCACTCATTGCCCTCTTTTATATTGGTTGCCTAGGGCAGACCTCTCCTTCCATGAAGTTCTCAAAAGTTTTGTTTCAGGGTTTTTACATCTGCGAGTGTTTGAGACATTTCTCAGCAGAGCCCAGGGGATTTGCACCCCCTTACTCTATCCAAGTTCTGTCCCTTTAGCAAACGGTTCTCTGTCTCAGGGTACTTGAGCTATCATTCAGACCAGAGCTATCATTTGTGTGTGTTTGTTTTTCTGCTTGGTCTTCTACAAGGAGTAGGACTTTTGATAATTTCAGGTCTGTATTTTCAAGTTTTCCCCCAGAACACAAGATCTAGAAGGGCTATTTTCCTTAGAACAACATAAGTGCACATGATTAAGCACCTTCTCACTTTGGTAGCAGACGTTTTAAGGCAAGTAACATGAGATTTGCAAACAGTAGAAAGATGAAATATTTCTGACTCAGAAGTAATTTCTTGATAATTTTCTTTTTTGGGTGTCAGTGCTATACAAAAACAGTCTTTTGTGCACATTTTTATACACATCTTCTGGTTTCTTTCTCTAAAAGTTTGACTCAATCAAAGTTACTGTAGTGGTTTGAATCTTGTTTTCCCCCAGAGGCTAAGAAAAGTGGTAACCCCCAAGGGGTGGAAACCCCTGGAAGTTTTGAAGTTCTGTCCAATGGGCGCTCCTGCAGAAATGTAAACATACCACAACCAGACCGGAAGAGATGGGTTGTAGTTTGGGTAGTAGAAGAAGTAGCCATGTTGTAGGAGCCAAGAGGAAAGGGGCCCGGAGCCCCTCGGGGTCTCTGGGGCCCCCCAGCCCCAGTTGGGGGCTACAGAGACTTGGAACAGTGTTAAGCTGGACTATGTGTCTGTAGCTGTGAGCTGGGAGATGTTTTCTCCAAACTGGGCAGCGGTCGGAGAAAGCAGCAGCCGGCACTGACCAGAGAAGCCGTGGCAGAGAGTCAGAAGAGATAAGACAGAGCAACAGAGACATGCAGCACCAGAGAGAGCGAGAGAGAAGAGCTGAGAAGCTCAGAGCGTCCTGGGAAGCTGGACCGGGACGGAGAGGAATGCAGAGGGGATGACCTTGGCTCCCCCCTCGCACTGTTGCCAAGGTGGCAGCCTGAGGCAGGGTACAGAGGCCCTGTAAGGAACTTGAATCTCCTGGAGATACCAGACCATCACGAAGTCCCCTGCATCTTCGTGATATGACGTGGTGAAACGACCTTTGTCTGGGGTTACGAAGCCCACGGAAGACCCCTCGATTGGTTGGCGACGGGGCCGAGGGAGCTTGGATACCTCCCTCGTGAGTGCTGGCAGAGATCCAGCAACAGCTGCATGCATGAGAGAGAGAGATAGACTGCTTCTGCTACTCTGAAGAAACTGTTACCCTGAGAGACTGGAAGGGATCTGTCTTTCTTTCCCTCCTGGACTTTTATTTGGAGGGGAGAAGAGATCTGATCCATTGTAAACACTATATGTCATGGTAGAGATAGCTGTGATCGTGTGTATAATGTGTTATAGTATTTATTTGTACAGTCATTGTAATATATTCCCTTTCCCCCATTCTGAGTCTGGTTGTGTTTTGTCTGGAAAAAACCCATCTCACATTGGGTTGGGATGTGGGAGGGGGAATGGAGCTAGGGAATTAGATTTTGGGGCTATCTCAAACCATGACAGTTACCCATGTTTGTTTTCCCTCCATTTCACAACCTATTTCTTTTGGTTTTAAAAAATCGGTTTTTGTGTCACATGAAAAGGGGCAGAAAAGATGAATTTTCTGTCCAACCTGTATTAATTTTTTTTTTTGGCTATCAGCGTCCCCTAGGAGATCAAAGCCTTTTAATATCCAACTCAGTCTCTTAGCATCTCACCTAATGAGACCCTTCGCTTAACAGATTCACTGAGATGGACAGGACATCTGATACCTTTTTATATAAGGACTGAATAGTGGTAGAAAAACCCCTCAACAGGTTTTTCCTAGAAGTTATTTTGCCATTGACGGAACTGTCAGCACCTAAAAACTGACTCACTCTTACAGTTCACAAAATAACACGTTTATTAATACAAATTTGTGACAATTTATGGGGTTCTCTGTGTCTGGAATAGGGTCTAACTGCAAAAAAAAAGAGCACACAATCTATGTAGTAATAATAATACTACAAAGGATAGGCACATATGCTAAAGCAAAAGCAGCTTACGAAGAATATTAATACTGCAAAACCTAAGTAAAAACTCTAAAGCAAAAGAACTAACAAAGAATAAGTACAGTAAAAACTTGAGCACCCGCCCTAAAGCAAAAGAACTAACAAAGAATAAGTAAAGATTTTAAAGTACTATGGAACAAAAGCAAAATTAGTGTATGTGTATAAAGCAATTGCTCACCCCAAGGCATCCCGAGAAGGTGAAAGGAGAAAAGGTAACCTGCCAATTACCTCTGCAGCGTTGATGGAACTTCTCCCCAATTTTTGCTCATGTCCAATCTCTTTTTATACCCTTTTCTTTAGGCAGTTGAGTGGTTGTCTAAGTTTTGATTTGGCTCCCCACCAAGTCCCCAAGACCCAGCACAAAAACCTCCAACAAAGAGCAAAAGAGAAAAAAACTATGAGAAAATCCAGACTAGCCGAACTATATTAAAACATATATGTATTTACATATAGTACAGTTATATACAGTTGAAATACTATACACAATCCCAAAAGGGAAAGGGAAGGGGGAAAAAGGGGACAAAACCAAAACAGATATGCACAATCAAAAAACTCAGGATCTAGCAAACTAAAGAATTAGCAAAAGAATTTCTTAATACTTTCCTTGGGACAACAGAAATCATGCTGAACGACCGCCGGCATGGTACTGGACCCCGGATTGGCAGAAACAACAGACCCCGTAGGTCCGGTCAGGAGCAAGACCGACCTGTGGGAGTCTACTGTCTCCAAACCTCGCTGGAAGGGAAGAGAGGAAGAGGCTTCTCTCTCAGTCTTTTTATATGTTTGGTTACATAAAGGAATAGGATGGAATACTTCCTTCCTTCCTTACTTGCTGACAACCAGGAAGGAAGGCCTAAACTCAAAACCATTACAATGGCTATAGTCAATAAACTAATTTTTGGGATGATAGATGAAATAGGCCCAAGGATCTACTTCCCTAGTTCCCGGTAGCCAGGATGTTCTCGAAAAAAGTCCATATTATCTCCATATCACTCCTTTCTTCATGTTAATCCATTTATCAGTTTCTGGGAATGTCTCCCCAGGTGCTGAGTTTTTCCAGGAAACCATCAGGAGCCTTTTTCTTCCTTTTGTGTGGTCTTATCTATCACCTTACAATTTTGATTTCAAGATCAATAAAACCAATTATTTTTATTTAGATTGATACTCAACACAACTCATTTAGGTCTACTTCTGGTTACCTTTGCTCTCCCTAGAAACTGTTATAAAATCTGAGGAATGTATTCCTCTAGACATTGAGTTTTGGTATTCAGTGTTGCCTGTACAACAGGATAGTTCAGAAGTTAAAATTTCCTCAGTGGAAAGGAACCACTGCTTCTGAGATCAAAAAGCACTTTTGTCACTTCTGCTTCAGGTCTCCATTTTACCTATCCATTCAGTTTACCACAGTATTTTGAATTACTGCCACAGTTCACCCTCTCACATTTCTTTAGGAAGTTTCTAACTGATATAGCTCCAGTCTAGCTTGAGTTTAATCTACTTTTTTAAATTGGAGTTTATGTTACAATCACAAGTTCTCACTTTTTGGAAGGGAAGAGTCAACAAGGGATTTGGGGAAGGGGAGTGTTGGGTTGCACTGTTGCCTTTCTGCTCTGGATGCACAAGGAAGGGGGTGGTGGCAAGCAATATCCCTCACTTGTTTTTCCTGACTAGAGGAGTTGCAGCCTCCACACTGACATTAGTTGTGTTTTTTTCAGGGGCAGGCAATGCTTTTCCTAATGCACCCCAGGATACTGTGAGCCTTCTTGGCTCCAAGGGTACACTGTTGGTCCATGGAGAGCTTGTTCACCAGGGCCTCCAGGTCCTCTGCAGAGCTGCTTTCCAGCAGGTCAGCCCCCAGCCTGTCCTAGTGCATGGGGTTATTCTTCCCCAGGTAGAGGACCCTGCATTTGCCTTTGTTGAATTTCAGAAGGTTCTTCTCTGCCCATCTCTCCAACCTATTGAGGTCCTTCTGAAGGGCTGTACAGCACTCTGGGATATCGGTCACTCCTCCCAACTTTGTATCATCAGCAAACTTTCTGAGGAGGCATCTACCCCTTTGTCCAAGTCATTGATGAACAAGGTAAACAATACTGGGGTCATTACTGAACCTTGGGGGGATACCACTAGTGATGGGACCACCGACTCAAAATGGGAGGTGAGTCAAGGGGAGGAACAGTTTTGGGAAATGGGAGGGACAGGATTTGGTAATGCTTGTTAATTAGGTAGCTGAATAAAACCATGGAGCTTTTGTAATTTAGCATTCACAATTTGGAGAAAATATTTTCTCGTGCATACAGCATGCTGAAATAAAAGAATGTTTGCTCCCTAATACTCAAAAAGGGTCTTAGAGAGTTTCTTTATTCCCAGTTTTTTGGACATCACAACTAGACCCTGTGTGACTAAGACCCTCTGGGCTCTGATGTTCAGACAGTTCTCAGTCCACCTCACTGCCACTCATCCAGTCCATACCTCCTGAGTTTGAGGATGTTGTGAGAGACAGTATTGAAAGCCTTGCTGAAGTTGAGGTAGACAATATCCACTGCTCTCCCCTCCTTCATCCAGGTAGTTGTTTCATTGCAGAAGGCAATTAGGTTGGTCAAACATGATTTACCTTTAGTAAAGCCATGCTGACTACTCCTGATCACCTTCTTGTCATACATATGGGTAGAGATGGCCTCCAGAATGAGGTGCTCCATCAATTTTCTGGGGATTGAGGTGAGGATGACTGGTTAGTAGTTCCCTGGGTCCTCCTTCTTGCCCTTTTTGAAGACTGGAGTGACATTTGCTTTCTCCCAGTCCTCATGCACATCTCTTGATCAACACTACCTTTCAAAGATGAGTGGTCTCACTATGGTGTCCGCCAGCTTTCTCAGTACTCGTGGATGCATCCCATCAGGGCCCATGGACTTGTGGATGTCAAATTTTGCCTAAATGATCTCTAACCCAATCCTCCTTGACCAAGGGAAAGTCTTCCAACATTCCTTTTCTCTGGTCTCCTGGGTCAGAGATTCCTGATGGCTGGTCTTGTCAGTGAACACAAGTAGGCCAGTTGACCTAAATTAACCAAAGGGATATTCCATACCATATGACATCAGCTCAGATATAAAAGCTAAGGAAAGGAGGAGCATTTGTTATTAACAATGTTTGCCTTCTGGAACAACTGCTACAGGTGCTGAAGCCCTGCTTTCCGGGAAGTGGCTAGACATGGTTTGCTGATGGGAAGTAGAGAATAGACCTATTTTTTTTCTCTTTGCTTGTGCAGGCACAAACTTTCACTTTTGCCTTAGTAAACTACCTTATCTCAACTTACAAGCTATTTTCCATCTTATTTTCTCTCCCTGTCAAACTGGGAAGGGGGAGTGATAGAGCAGCTTGGTGGGTATCTGGCATACAGCCACAGTGTCGTGGGTTGACTCTGGTCGGATTTCAAATCCCCACAAAAATTGCTAAGAGCTGGGAGAGGTCACACAGGCAAGACAGACTCAACATGGGGATAATATTAAATTTATTGCTAACAGGATAGGAATTAAAGAATGGGAGATAAGACAATCTTAAACAGTTTTCCCTGTGATAAAGTTCTGATGATCCCATGTATTTCCAAGGATTTACTTGTTCTGGTAGGTGAAAAAGAAGTTGTGAAGAATGTTGAACAAGAACTGAAGGTTCTGATCTTTTTCACACTTTTTTCAAACCACCCCTCCTCCTCCTGCATCAGTGCAGGAGAAGTCCTTCTTTACTCTCAGGGCGATAGCTCTTCCAAATCTGCCGCACTTGAGGGTCCCTCTTCCATTATCCCCAGGGAGACAGTTCTTCCAAATCTCTCCGCAGGGCTGCATGCCCTGGCCCCGGTCCCAGCCCTGGCCACCCCTTCACAGGGGCCCCTCTGCTTGCTCCGAGTTAGATGCTCAGAGGTCCGGCCAGCCTGCCACCGCCCCTCCCCTGCCATGGCGGGGGAGGTAGCGAGGCCACCTGGGAGCTCCTAGGTAGCTCTTCTCTGGTTGGAATTTCTTCTGCGCCACAACCTTCTCTTCCGCCTTTCTTAAATATGTAATTCACAGAGGTATTACTAAAACTTTCGATTGGTTCTTCTCCTGGTCAGAACCAGGAAGTTTGTCCTGGAACTAACCATCTTCACCTCAGGGGGAGAGACCACATACACCTACGACACATGGTCAACCCATCATTTAGTAATGGACCCACATTATCTTTAGTTTTCCTTTTGTTATTGATATATTTGAAGAAGCCCTTCTTGTTGTCCTTGACATCCTTGGTTAGATTTACTGGAAGGGCACAACAAGGTCACCCCAGAGCCTTCTCTTCTCCAGGCTGAACTATACCAATTGTTTCAGCCTTTCCTCATAGGAGAGGTGCTCCATTCCTCTAATCATCTTCATGGTTCTTGTCTGGACTCACTCCAACAGGTCAATGTCCTTCCTGTATTGGGGACCCCAGAGCTGGAAGCAGTACTCCAGATGGGGTCTCACCAGAGCATAGTAGAGGGGCAGAATCATCTCTCTCGATCTGGAAACCACTCTTCTTTTGATGCAGCCCAGGATACGACTGGTTTTCTTGGTTGGAAGTGCACATTGCCAGCTCATGTCCAACCTCTCATCCACCAGAATTCCCAAGTCCTTCTCTGCAGAGCTGTTCTCAGTCTATTCATCCCCCAACCTGTATTGATACTGAGGGTTGCCCTGGTCCAGGTGCAGTACCTTGCACTTGAGGTTCCCATGGGCCCACTTCTCAAGCTTGTCCAGGTCCCTCTAGATGACATTCCATCCTTCAGATGTGTCAACCACACCATTCAGCTTGTTGTTGTCTGCAAACTTGCTGAGGGCACACTCGATCCCTTTTGTTTATGTCATTAATGAAGATATTAAATAGCACTGGTCCCAGTATGGAGCCCTGAGGGACACCACTTGTCACTGATGTCCATCTAAGCCCTTGACCACTACCTTCTGGATGCAACTGTCTAACCAATTTCTTATCCATCTAACAGTCCACCCACCCATCGAATCCATGTCTCTCCAGTTTTGAGAGAAGGATGTTGTGGGGAACCATGTCAAAGGTTTTACAGAAGTCCAGATAAATGACATCTGTAGCCCTTCCATTGTCCACCTTCTCCATTGTAGAAGGCCACTAGGTTGGTCAAGTAGGACTTGCCCTTGGTGAAGCCATGCTGGCTCTCTCAAATCACCTCCCTGTCCTTCATGTGCCTTAGCTTAGTTTCTAGGAGGATCTGTTCCATGATCTTCCCAGGCACAGAGGTGAGGTTGACAGGTTGATAGTTCCCAGGGTCTTCCTTTCTACCTTTTTTAAAGATGGGTGCATTGTTTCCTTTTTTCCAGTCACCTTCACTTCACCTGACTGCCATGACTTCTCAAATATCACAGAGAGTGGTTGGGAGACTACATCAGCCAATTCCCTCAGGACTCTGGGATGCATCTCATTGGGTCCCATAGACTTATTTACATTCAGGTTCCTCAGGTGGTCATGAGCCTCATCTTCATATACAGTGGGAAGCAGTCTGCTCCCCCAGTCTCCATCTTGCAGTTCACCCACTTGAGAGGTATGGGAAGAGAGGTTGCCATTGAAGACTAAGTCAAAAAAGTTGTTGAGTACCTTAGTGTTCTCCTCGTCCGTAGTTACCAGTTTGCCAGCATTGTTTATGGGGGGTACACTTTCTTTGACCTTCCTTTTCTGGTTGATGTACCTGTTAAAGCCCTTCTTGTTATTCTTTTCATCCCTTGTCAAATTCAGTTGCAGCTTTGCCTTGGCCTTCCTCACCCCATCCCTACACAACAGCATCCTCGTGCTCTTTCCAGGATATCTGTCCCTGCTTCCACTGCCTGTGCATGTGATAAATAGAAACCCCAGGTCGGGTGATTTCCAATTAGAATTTATTATATGATAAAAGTAAATTCAGTGCTGGGTGATCAGGCAGGGGTTTCAACAACTCCCAATGCCTGTCACACCCAAAGAAGACAGTTGTTCTACATTTATTTCCAACTAATTCATGAATATTCATTATACATAAGCAAAAACATTACACATTGTTAAGTCAGACATTCAACAGATGTTTTTCTTAAACAAGAATATTATCTATAAGCATCCATAATATATTGTCAAGTCAGACATTCAGCAGATGTTTGCTTGTTATCTATACAGAGTTATAAATTTTTAAGAAAGGTGCTATTATCCAGCTAACTAAACGAAATTCTTTCACTATAAATCTTACACAAGGTAGAAGGGAGGTAACTTGTTGTATGTCTTTATAGGGGTCCAATTAAGTTTGACGATTTGTTTTTCTTTTCTCTCTCCAGGTCATATTGACCTTACACTGTTTTAATTAACCCGAATCATTTTCTCAGTTTATCACATGCATTTGTTTCTTGCCCTTTAGTTTGACTAGCAGGTCTTGACTCAGCCATGCCAGTCTCCTGCCTTCCTTGCCTGATTTCTTGCACCTGAGGATCACTATGGAAGACTTGCTCAAAGATCTGCCAGTTCTTTTCTGCTCCCTTGTTCCTGAGGGCAGTTTCCCCAGTCAGGTCCTACTGACTATATCCTTGAACAGCTGGAAGTTTGCTTTCCTAAAGTTCAGGGTCCTGAGTTTACTCTTTACCTGACCCATATCTCTCAGGACTGCAAACTTCACCAATGCATGATCGCTGCAGCCCAGGTTGTCTCCAATCTCTGTCATCAATTAGCTCACTTGCATTGGTAACCATCAGATCCAGTATCGCATCCCCTCTGTTAGGGTTGTCTATTACCTGGCTCAAGAAGTTATCCTCCATGCCATGCTACTTTTCCAGCAGGGTGGTTGAAGTACCCCAGCAGAATGAGAGCCTGCAAGCATTATGCCTCCTGTAGCTGAAGCAAGAAGGCTTCATCAATAGGCTCCCCTTGATCAGGTAGCCTGTAGTAGACACCAACCACTAGGTTACCTTTGTTGCCTCATTCTCTGATAGCTTTTGATCTGCTCATGGTTATTCTTTAGAGACAACTCTTCACACTCTATCCATCTCTTAATGTAGAGGGTAACCCTTCTGCCTCTCCTTCCTCTCCTGACCCTTCTGAACAGCTTGTAGCCATAGTTGCACTCCAGTCATGGGATTCATCCCACTAAGTTTCAGTAGTGGTAACTAGGTCATAGTTTTCTAGGAGCATGGTGGCTCCCAACTCCTCCTGTTTGTTGCCCATGTTGCGTGCATTGGTGTAGAGGCACTTCAAGTGGGATGTCAGCCATGTCACCTTGTTAGAGGAACATCCCTTAATTCCTTTGAGATATTTCCCTGGTGTTTCCATCTTGTCTTCTATTACCTTAGGACCCCATGGCTCATCTCCATAAGACTTCAAGTGTGTTCCAGTGTGACCAGTACATTTCAGAGTCACCAGCAGATAGCCCTTGCTGGTACACTAACCTTGGCATGTCATTCCACAGTTTGCCAAGGGCAAGACTGATATTATCCCACTCCCCCGTCACATCTAATTTAAAGCTTTATCAATGAGCCCCACTAGTTCCTGAGTGAAGACTTTCCTCCCCCTTTGAGAAAGGTGAATCCCATTTGATGCCTGAATGCCTGGTGCTGTGTAAGCCATCCCATTGCCAAAACCCCTTAAATTTTGGCAGTGACACCAGCTGCGGAGGCATGTATTAATAGACTGGGCCCATCTGTTTCTTCCAATGTTGCTGCCTGCAACCAGAAGGACAGAGGAGAAAATAATCTGCATTCCAGAATCCCTTACTAACTGCCCCAAAGCCCTGAAGTCCCTTTTGTTCACCCTCAGACTACATATTGCACAGATTCAGGCTGCCCCATCTGAGGAGCAGCTCCCCACTCCCATTTACAGAGGCAATGTCTCCAGCCTAGACTTTCTTTCCTGTGAAAATTAAAAATATACAGACTTAGTGATACTGTAGTGGTTTGACCCTGGTCAGATACCAGGTACCCACTAAAGCTGCTCTCTCACTCTCCCTCTGCAACTGGGCAGAGGAGAGAGAAAAAAACAACAACTAAGGATTCATGAGTAGAGATAAGAGCTGGGAGAGGTCACTTACTGATTATCTTCTGTCATGGTTTGAGATACACCAAAATCCTAATTCCCTAGTCCTAGCCCCCTTCCCCATCTCAACCTAATGTGGGATGGGTTTTCCAGACAAAACACAACCAGACTCAGAATGGGGGAAAGGGAATATATTACAATGACTGTACAAATAAATACTATAACACATTATACACAGGATCACAACTATCTCTACCATGACATATAGTATTTACAATGGATCAGATCTCTTCTCCCCTCCAAATAAAAGTCCAGGAGGGAAAGAAGGACAGATCCCTTCCAGTCCCAAAGCAGGAGTCTCTTCTAAGGTAGCAGGTCTCCTCATCTCATGCATGCAGCAGTAACTGGATTGTTGTAGCTGGACCTCTGTTCAATACACACAAGGGGGTCTCCAAGCCCCTTGACCCGTCGTCTCCAAAACGAGGGTCTTTCTCTTCCGTGGACTGCGTAGCAGGGACAAGCTCGCGTCACCACGTCATACCACGAAGCTCAGGGGTCTTCGTGGCAGTCCCTTTCCTCAGGGGATTCAAATTTCCCTTTGCAGAGCTCTGTGCTCTGCCTCAAGGCAGCGGGGGGGGCGAAGCCCTCCTCCATATTCCTCTCCGCCCCGGTCCAGCTTCCCAGGATGCTCCGAGCTTCTCAGCTACTCTCTCTCTCTCTCTCTGGTGCTGCATGTCCAAGACTCTTCTCCTTAATAGGAGTCCATGTCCCTCCTTTCCAAGAGGGGGTCTCAAAGGAATTTGGGGGTCTGGTACAGTTCTTACCCCAAAAACTCTGTCTCTCTGCTGCCGGTTCTCTCTCTCTCTCTCTCTCTCTCTCCCTTTCCAGGAGTTCCTCTCTGCAGTGCTGCATGTTGTTTCTGCTGCTTCTCCGGTTCAGGTCTTATCAGCTGGCTTTTAGTCATAACCTCTGGACGCTGCCGCCGCTTCTGCTCTGTCTCTGCTCACTCACGATGGAAAACATCCCCCAGCTCACAGCTACAGACACATAGTCCAGTTTAACACTGTTCCAAGTCTCTGTAGCCCCCAACTGGGGCTGGGGGGGGCAGAGGCCCCCCCAGAGGGCTCCTGCCCTCTCCTCGTGGCTCCTACAACATGGTCACTTCTCCTACACCCAAAACTACAACTTGTCTCTTCCGGTCTGGTTGTGGTATGTTTACATTTCGCAGGAGAGTCCATTGGACAAGATTTCAAAACTTCCAGGGGTTTCCACCCTTTGGGGTTTTACCATTTTCTTAGCCTCTGGGGGAAAACAAGGTCCAAACTACTACACCTTCACAGGTAAAACAGACTCAAAGTGGGGATAGTACTTAAATTTATTACTAACAGGATAAGAGCCAAAGAGTGAGAAATAAAACAGTCTTAAAAACACCTTCCCCCTGTAACAAACAGATAACATACAAA
Organism: Corapipo altera; assembly: GCF_003945725.1. Classification (NCBI taxonomy): domain Eukaryota; kingdom Metazoa; phylum Chordata; class Aves; order Passeriformes; family Pipridae; genus Corapipo; species Corapipo altera. The sequence goes on along the minus strand of NW_020885005.1, from coordinate 39,177 downwards.
TGCCAAAAATTATGTTTCGCCATTGTTTCTGCCTGTCAAAAACTTCCTACCAAAACTTCTGTCAGTTTTCCACCAGAAGTTCTCACCAGGATTTTCCCACCGGAGTTTTCCTGCCAAAAGATCCTGTATTGTTCACAGTTATCATATCTCTGCAAACATCTGAATAGGGCTACATGCCAAGAAACCACAAACAACCTCCTTTGAATACTATAAAAGATGAACAGGAATTTGGGAAGAGCAGGGAAAGAGGAATGGAAGAGAGAGTTGGTTATAACAGCTAACTCGCCCTCACCCTCCGCCTCGCCCTCATCTTTTTCTTCTGCCGCTGGAAGTTGCCTGCCCGAGACTGGACCTCTGCCATCTTGAAGTGGACCGAGACCCACTGTGCTACCCGCGTGAGTTTTTCCACACTGACCATATTTCTGAGGGCTGAGAAGTGCATACCGAGACCTCCGCACGGCCTGGGGCCGCCTGGTGTGAGCAGAGAAGCCACATCCTGGCTGCATTCCAGAGAACTAAGACCCCCTGCAGTTAAAGAGATAACATCTAAGGTGGTAGAGACCGGAGAAAAAAAAAAGCCAAACCCTGCTTTTCTCTGTCTCTGCCCCCCCCCACAAACCAGCTTAGATCATGGCTGGGCTTCGCGAACGAAGATTTGGGAAGGCTTTATCCACATTTGTTACAGGTACGTTGGTGACTTATGAGGTCAATACGTGACAGACATATCCGATTGCAAAAGGCACAACAGAAAGACTCCTTAGATGGTGTATTCCGCAAGACACGGTTCTTCCTGCGTTGCCTTTTCTCCTCGAGAGTGATCCTGCGTGCATTCTCAAAGGCATCAGCAGCGTTATAGATGGTGTGTCTCCAGGCCTCCCGATTTGAGGTCAGAGTAGACCAGTTATGGTGATTAATATGGCCAAAGCTGAGATGTTGTTTCAGGGAGTCCTTGAATCTTTTCTTCGGGGCTCCTCTCTTGCGGCAGCCAGTGGCAAGTTCATCATAAAGCATAATCTTACAGAGGCAGTAGTCCTCCATCCTGGAGATGTGTCCTGCCCAATGCAACTGTGTTCTCAGCAACATGGCCTCGATACTTGTGACTGTTGCTTGCTCAAGAACAGATGTATTGGTCACATAATCTGACCAGTGGATGTTTAAGACTGTACGGAGGTAACGTTGATGGAAGCGTTCTAGGAGACGCAGGTGGTGGCGGTAGATGACCCATGATTTGGAACCATACAAGAGAGTAGACAGCACTATGGTTCTGTAAACACTGATCTTTGTACTTTTCTTCAAGTGTTTATTGCGCCATACTCTTTTGTGGAGTTTTCCAAAAGCACTGTATGCCTTTGTCAACCTGTTGTCTATCTCTCCGTCAATCTTACCATCCGAGGAGATGCGGTTGCCTAGGTAATTAAACTGCTGGACTGATTTGAGTTCTGATTGGTCAATGGTGATGTGGGGATGATGGAAGACTTCCTGAGGTGCAGGTTGATGGAGAACCTCTGTCTTCTTTAAGCTGACTTCCAGCCCAAAGAGCTCAGCAGCATCTGCAAAGCAGGATGTTAAATGCTGCAGGGTTGCTTCTGTGTGGGCAACAAGGGCAGCGTCATCAGCATAAAGCAGTTCCCGGACAAGATGGTTTAGGGTCTTGGTGTGGGCCTTCAGACGCCTTAGATTGAATAGGCTTCCATCAGTATGGTATCGAATGTAGATACCGTCCTGATCATCGAGGTCTGCTGTGGCCCTTTGGAGCATCATGCTAAAAAAGATTGTGAATAAGGTAGGAGCAAGAGCGCAGTCTTGTTTCACACCATTCTTAATTAAAAAGGGCTCAGAAAGTGTGTTGCCATACCTGACTTGGCTGTGTTGATCCTCATGAAGTGAGATGATCATTTTACGGAACTTGGGGGGACAACCTAAACGTTCCAAAATCTGCCACAGACCTTTTCTGCTCACAGTATCAAAAGCCTTGGTGAGGTCAACAAAGGTTACATAAAGACCTTTGTTCTGTTCCCTACACTTCTCTTGCACTTGTCTGAGAACAAATACCATGTCTGTGGTACTCCTGTTGGTTCTGAAACCACACTGACTTTCAGGTAGGATCCCTTCTGCTATAGTGGGTATTAGTCTGTTCAAGAGTATTCTTGCCAGGATTTTGCCAGCAATGGAGAGCAGAGTAATACCATGGTAGTTTGAGTAGTCAGATTTAATACCTTTCTTCTTATACATAGTGATGATGACTGCATCACGAAGGTCTGATGGTAGTTCACAGAGTTCCCAACAGCGCACCACAAACTCGTGAAATTTGGTGTGTAGTGCAAGGCCCCCATGTTTCCAGACTTCAGGTGGAATTCCATCAACCCCAGCTGCCTTGCCATTTTTTACCTGCTGTATGGCCTTGAGGGTTTCTCCTAAAGTGGGGACAGTATCCAATTCATACTTTACTGGTTGTTGTGTGATGGACTGAATTGCTGAGTCTTGGACCACACGGTTGGTACTGAAAAGAGTCTGAAAGTGTTCAGACCATTGATTCAGAATGGAGGTTTTATCTGTTAGAAGCGTTTGGCCATCAGCGCTGAGTAGAGGGCTTTGGACCTGGTATGTAGGCCTGTATGCTGTTTTCAGGGTCTCATAAAAACCTTTGTGATCACCCGTATCTGCGCATAATTGAGTTTTTTCAGCTAGATCGATCCACCACTTGTTCTGGATGTCACGGAGTTTCTGTTGGAGCCTGCTGCATGCGAGACGAAAGGCTGTTTTTCTTGCGTGACAAGATGGCAGTGCAAGGTGTGTTTGGTGGGCAGTTCTCTTCTTCCTCAACAAGTCCTGGATTTCTTGATTGTTTTCGTCAAACCAGTCCTTGTTCTTCTTGAGGGAGAACCCTAAGGATTTTTCAGAGGATTGCAGGATGCTGGTTTTAATATGTTGCCAGATTGTTTCAGGAGAGGAATCTGCAGAATCTGTGGAATGGTTTTCAAGTCTAGTTTGAAGGTTTGCCTGGAATCTCTCTCTTACTGTGGTTGATTGGAGATTGTTAACTTGGAGTCTTCTCCTTGGGATGTTGCCCATTTTAGGTTTGAATTTAAGATTGAAGTGGAGTTTGCAGTGCACAAGCCGATGGTCTGTTTGGTATTCTGCACTGGGCATCACGCGGGTATGGAGGACATGCGGACATCTCTCCGTCGCACCAGGACATAATCAGTGAGGTGCCAATGCTTAGATCTGGGGTGCATCCAAGTTGTCTTCAGACTATCTTTCTGCTGAAAGATAGTATTAGTGATGGCGAGCTGTTGTTCTGCACAGAATTCTAGCAGGAATCGACCATTATCGTTGCAGTTTCCAACACCATGCTTGCCTAATATTCCTTTCCAGGCATCAAAATTCTTACCTACTCTGGCGTTGAAATCACCAAGGATAATGATCTTATCATCTGCAGGCACTTTTTGGGTAAGGTGGCGCAGGTCAGCGTAAAATTTATCCTTTTCGGCAGGGTCAGCTTGGAGAGTTGGGGCATATATACTAAAGAGGACGACATGTTGGTTGTTGTGGAGTGGAAGGCGTAGGGAGATAATGCGGTCAGAGTGACCTGTTGGCAGATTTTCAAGTTTGGGAAGAATAGAGTTTTTGATCATGAAGTCGACACCTGAGAGATGCCTTCCGGTTCTGGATTTAGTTGACCAAAAGAGTGTGTAACCGGCACAATGTTCTCTGAGGCTTCCTTCCTCGTGAAGGCAAACTTCACTGAGAGCAGCAATGTCGATGTTGAGAAGAGCCAGTTCATGGGCAATTAGGGCAGAACGCCGCTCAGGACGTCCACTATCTGCAGAATCAAGCATGGTTCTGATGTTCCAACATGCTAGAGTTAATTTAGGTACACCTTTGGAGGCAGGTGCATGCCTTTGTCTTTTGATCTTTGTGCGACCGCATTGGAAGAAGATGCCCGTTGGTCTGCAGTTAACCAACCGGGTGAAAGTGGAGATGAGTTTTGTTTAGGTCACCTTTTCTAGGTCCCTCTCCGAGTGGAGTAAGCAGTGTTGTCCTTGAAAAGGCTGCTTGGTCGTTCAGGGTGCTGCCCCAAGAGACTGTCATCTCCGGTCAGTCTCAAATGACCAATATCCTGAACCGTCTACATGCGGAGTTGAGTCTGCGGCTTCCAGTGCACCTTTCACCTGCCGTTTCAACCCTCGTCCGTCGCTACAGGACTTTTTGCATGTGGGTACAGCCTTCAAGCCTGCACAATGGATTTTTAGGTGAGATGCAGTATGCGCGGAACTGAACCCACCCTTTAATCCTGAGGTGCATCTGCCAGGGTCGAGCGAGCTTGGATGGTGGCAGCGAGATCCTCAGGACGTAGGTTTGATTAGAGTGACCTTCTCTTAGATGGATGGCCTTACAGGGTTAAGTGAGCTCCATCTGCCCGGGTTTGAGATTAGAGTTGTCCTTCTCCTAGGATGACTGCCAGAAGGCTAACGAGCTCATCCTGCCCATAGATTGATTGTATCCGACCCTGTTGTTTTGACCTGTCTGGCATGGGCGACCCTACCGAAGGCATGTACCATCGCCAGCATAGCTCGCAACCACACAGGGACACACCGGCTACGTTCCTGTTAGAATGGTTTGGGCAAGTCTTTAATTTCCTGCTTTACTGTCACCTATTTATATACAATCATAAGGAGATACCCAGGAACAGCCCTTTGTCCTGCCCACCCTTTTCAGGATGTAACAGAGCAAAGCAAACTTATCCGGAACGTGCTGAACCTGGGCAGTAGCAGCAGATGAGCCAAAAACAAAGAGACAAACAAACTGACCAACCGTTCTGGCCCTTGTACCCATCCAAGGTTGAGGTGCTTTTCAAGTCCCCAGCCTGGTTGGGACCCCCATCACTCTAAAGGAACCGCACTATTCTCCCTGACCATGTCCTTCCTCCACTGTGTTACCAAGTATCTGCAGGTGCACTGCACACCTGTGACACTTCATACAGGAGTGCCCCGCTTTCCCCCCCGTCAATCAGAAGACCCCCATGGCCAGCTCGATACCCCTCCCCTCTCTTCCCCACCCTCTTCCCCTGTACCCCCCTCCCCCTTCCCCCCCAGATCTGAAACGGCAAACCTCTGTGTGCTCCGAAGCTGCTCTATCCTCCTCCATGGGTGTGTAGCAACTGCTGGCAAGGTTCCCCCACTTTCTCTCTCCCCTCTCCTGCTGCGACTGCACCTTGGGACTAAACCACGAGCGCTCTGCGTGTGCGGCACATAGGGGGGACCCCGGACTAGCCCAGGAGCCAACCCCCGCACTTAGCCCGCCCCCCCCACCCCCTGCACTTCCCTCGGCAAATAGGGGGGACCCCGGACTAGCCCGGGAGCCAGCCCCCGCACTTTGCCCGCCCCCCCACCCCCTGCACTTCCCTCGGCACGTAGGGGGGACCCCGGATTAGCCCGGGAGCCAGCCCCGCCAAAACAGCTTGGATACAAAGGTAGTTTTTGGTGGTAATCTTTTCTCTACTTCTAAAAGTAATCTTAGCATTTTCTAACCTTTTCTTATTTTTTCCTCTTTCTCTTTGCATCTCTTAGCAATTAATAAAAACAGTTTTGGTATCAACAGATAACTTGTATGAGTTTTAATTTTGCTCAAGGGAATATTAGAATCTAAAAGTTCTTTCTGCAATATTTAAACAGATTGTAACACCCCCCACCCCTCCTTCCATGTTCTCCCTTTCCTTCCATGTTCTCCCTTTCCTTCCATGTTCTCCCTCTCCTTCCATGTTCTCCCTCCTCCCCCCTAGTGATGCAGGGGGATGGGGAATGGGGGTTGTGGTCAGTTGTTGTTTCTGCCACTGCTCAGAGAGAGGAGTCCTTCCCCTGCTCCTGTGGGGTCCCTCCCATGGGCGACAGTCCTTGATGGACCTCTCCAGCGTGAGTCCATCCCTCAGGCAGCAGTTCTTCCCAAATGGCTGTCCCATGGGTCACTCCTCCATGGGGTGCAGTCCTTCATGAATGAGCTGTACCAGCATGGGTCCCCCACAGGGACCACAAGTCCTACCCAGTGTGGGCTTCCCTTTCCACGGGTCACAAGTCTCCAGCAGGACCCCGTTCCATCATGGGCCTCCCATGGGGTCATGGCCTCCTTCAAGCATCCACCTGCTCCAGCATGGGTTCCTTTGTGGGCTGCAGGTGGGTCTCTGCACACCAGTGGTCCTCCATGGGCTGCAGGGGGACAGCCTGCTTCACCATGGTCTTCACCATGGGCCACAGGGGCCACAGCTCCAGCACCTGGAGCACTCCTCCCCCTCCTTCTGCACTGACCTTGGTGTCTACCTTGTCATTCCCGTGTTCTCACTCTGCTCTTCCCTGGTTGGAATTTCTTCTGCACAACAATCTTCAGTTCTTAAATATGTTATCACAGAGACATTAATATTAATCCTAATTGGCTCTGTCTTGTCCAGCAGAAGGAAGTCTGTCCTGGAGCCAGCTGGCATTGGCTCCATGGGACAGGGGAAGTTTCTAGCAGTTTCTAACATAAGTCACCCCTGTAGCCCCCCCCGGCTACCAAAACCCAGCCACAGAAACCCCCTACAGATACCTAACAGAAAAAAAATCCTGCCTCTTTTAAATTAGCAAATGCAGTTTTCCTTTCTGTAGGACAAATGCAGCCAGCCAAAGCATATGATTTACCTATAACATAAAAGTACTACTGCAGAAAAAGTGACATTAAAGCTTCTGTTTCCAACAAAAAGCCTAGTGTCTCTAATTACCTGCATTTATTTGTGTCACTGCTGCATAAGTCACCCAAGAATTTAAAATATCAATATCCTTCGCACTTTGTACACAACAGGACTGCCTCTGCAGTTTTTTGATCCAAGGGCAGGCGATGAGATGTAAGAAGGGTACATTTTTATTCCTCCCTCCTCTCAGTTTTCCTTCAGCTTGTTTCCCTGTTAGATCTGGAGTAGTTTATAGATGCCTCTGAAAACATAGTCAGTGCATTGAAATACAGTCTGTTCACCCAGACCTTACTTCTATGTTTGCTTCCTATGGGTGCATGTTGCTTCATTTATAGAATCATATAATCAAAGAATGTTAAGGATTGGAAGGGAGAAGGAGGAGGGAAGGGGGGAGAGGAAAAAAAACTTGCAAAACCAAGGCTGCTGAGAAAGGCGGTTTTATATTTACACAGAGCAGAAAAAGAGAACTATAAGCACTTGTGGTGGTTTGGGCTAGACCTTCCTTGGTGACCAGTTTGTAACCAAGGAAGGGTCCAGATTTACCCAGTATTCCCTACGATTTTTACGTAAACCAGATTATAAGAAGAAAGGAGGAGAGGCCTTCGCTCTCTTTCCTTCCGGCGGCTTGGAGGTGCAGGTTCCCTGCTGTTGAGTCTGCCGTGTTGGGGAGCGAGGCCTGGTAAGGCCTTGTCGACCTTGGGAGGCGGAGGTTGCCGGCGATTGTCCCGGAGCGACTCTCAGTTGTCCCAAGGAGAGTGGTGGGATATTTTCTTTGCTAACTCTTTAGTTACTAGATCTCGGGCTACTGATTGGGATATATATATATATATATATATATATATTATTTTGGTTTTGTTCCCTTTCCCTTCTCCCTTCCCCTTTCCTTGTGAAATTGTATATATTTTAAATTATATATATATTTCAATTGTAACATAAGTGTAAATATATTTTTATATATCACTTTAGCTGTCTCTCTCGTTTCAGGTTTTCTTAGTTGGTTGTTTTTCTCCCTCTTCTCCCTGAGGTTTGGGGGGTGGGGGGGACTTCTGGTGGTAAGGTTTGGAGACTTGGCAGGGAGCCAACTTCAAACCATATCACCTTATTTGGTGTTTCTGCCCGGTTTATCTCTGGTTATCTTGGTTTGTTTTGGTTTTGCCATGGTTGTTTTGGAACAAGTCTGGGAAGGGAGCCAAGTTGGTGCAAACACTGCCCATTGTTTGGGAACACTACCGGGAGAGTTGTCAAGAACCTATTGTTTATATAAATATAGCTTTGTTTGGGAACAAAGAGAGAAAATATATAAACATGGCCTTTTTATTCATTTTCTTGGTTATTTTGGCCGTTTTTATATATGCTGCTGGGTATCCAGTGAGAACTAACCCAAAAGGCTTCTACCAATATCTGCCTTTTCTTAATTATGACATCAAAGGCCTAGTGGCTGAGGTCCCTGGAATCAAAATTGACCCCAATCCTTACATAAATTGTTTGACAACAGTTATACTATTCTTAAAAACCATGGAAGTGGTGTTTAACATTGGAAAGGTGGTGCGGTACTGCTTTTCTTGTTGTAGGAAACGCCAAAACTCAAAGGGATTTGCTGGAACTTTGGGAAGGACCTTGAGAAAACCAGTCCCTGGATGGCAAGGAATCTGGGTCAACTTTGGCAAATTGGTAGGGCGTGTGACACCTCCCATTAGTTGGGATTTCACACCAGAGCAGGTGTTTGATCCTGATGAGGTGGCACGTCGTCTGGCAGAAGGGTGTTTATCTTACGAGGACCCAAATATGCAGTTTTTTGCTTTGTACTGGGGCCTGGCGAGTGCCTATCGAACTGCTGTGGACTATGCTCGGAAGACTAAGGCTGAGGCGGAAACTCAAACCCTGCCACCTGAGACCAATGCCACCTCTACTACATGCACTGAAAGCGGAACCCAGACTACACCACCTGAGATACCTCTCGCCCCTGTAGTGAAAAGGAAGTCATGGGTACCGGTGCCCAAAACTTTAAGCCTAGGACCAGATGGAGAGCAAAACAGGTCAGAAGATAACGGAGAGGGGACTGATACTGATGCCAGTGCCAGAACTCCACCTCCACGAGCAGCACCACCCCCAAAAATGGAAACTACAGAGTTGCGGTCAATGACCCCATCAGAACTCCGAGACTTACAAAAAGATTACACTCGTCGACCTGGTGAGCGAATTCTATCGTGGTTGCTCCGATGCCGAGACCGTGGGGCTAGAGGTCACATATTGTCAACTGCTGAAGCAGAACAACTAGCTTCCATCTCTGGAGACCGTGAACTTGATCGCTTAATTGCAGAGGAGAAACCCGACCTCAGTCTTTGGGCGCGACTTGTCTTAAGTGTGAGACAAAGGTTTCCATTTAAAGACTATTTACCGTGCCCCATGAGGAGGTGGACCAAGATAGAAGACGCCATCCAGTACCTAAGAGAATTGGCATTGCTGGAACTTATGTATGATGACCCTCAATACGATCCCGTCACTGATGACCCAGAGGTTATCGCTTGCACAATGCCCATGTGGAAGAAGATAATCCAGGGTGCTCCTGCATCATATGTCCATACCTTGGCAGGAGTAATGCTTCCAAACATGCCAGAAACGCCTGTGAGCATGCTGTGTACGGTTCTGCAACATCTAAAAGAAACAGTAGAATCTAGGAATGAGTTTTCTAGAGACTATTCTGATTCTGGTTACGGACGGAGACCTGAGAGAGATGAGCCTTACGGACGCTCTGATTATGAAAATGACTACGGAGACCACAGGGACAGACGCTACAGAGATAGATCAGCAGACCGGTCCCGACCACGATCTCGATCTTGGTCCCGGTCCCGCTCACGATCTCCTTCCATCACACGCAGAAGGAGCGAAAACCCTAAGCGTAGATCTAAGCACAGTGAACTGTGGTCCTATTTGCACGCCCATGGAGAAAACATGAGGAAGTGGGATGGTGAACCTACTTCCAGACTTGAGGCCAGAGTGAGAGAACTAAAATGTAAGGAAGCCGATAAGAAAGTTGTCTACGTAGTAGATGCAGATTTCTTTGAGAGAGAACTGAGATCTCCCAGACGCAGGGGGTCTGGAGTCCGTTTCCAGGATGACAAGAAAGCCTCTGAAAAGCCGAAGCAAAGATCCGATGGTGAATGCTCTGACCAGAACCAATAGAGGGGCCCTGCCTTCTGCCAGGAGAAGGAGAGGGACGAGAAAGATAACAGAGTTTACTGGACTGTGTGGGTTCGATGGCCTGGCACATCGGATCCTCAGAGATACCAAACTTTAATAGATACCGGCGCACAGTGTACGTTAATGCCCTCAGGACATGTGAGCACAGAGACTGTTTCAATTTGTGGGGTGACAGGAGGGTCTCAAGAGCTGTCGGTGGTAGAGGCCAAAATAAGCCTGACAGGAGACCAATGGGAAAAACATTCCATTGTGACAGGGCCAGAAGCCCCTTGCATTCTGGGCATGGATTACCTCAGGAGAGGATACTTCAAAGACCCGAAGGGGTACCGATGGGCTTTTGGTATAGCCGCGGTGACTGAAGAGGAATCCAAACAGTTATCTGCCCTGCCCGGCCTCTCAGAAGATCCTTCTGTTGTAGGATTACTGCAAGTTGAGGACCAGCGAGTGCCAACAGCCACTAAGACAGTGCATAGGCGACAGTACCGGACAAATCGAGACGCTGTGATTCCCATCCATAAAATGATCCGCAAGTTGGAAAGCCAAGGGGTGGTTAGTAGAACACACTCACCCTTCAATAGCCCCATTTGGCCTGTACGTAAATCAGATGGCGAATGGAGACTGACGGTGGACTATCGTGGCTTGAATGAAGTCACGCCACCATTGAGTGCTGCTGTACCAGACATGTTGGAGCTCCAATACGAGCTGGAGTCCAAGACAGCGAAGTGGTATGCTACCATCGACATCGCCAATGCATTCTTCTCCATTCCCCTAGCAGCAGAGTGCAGGCCACAGTTTGCTTTCACGTGGAGAGGTGTGCAGTACACGTGGAACCGACTGCCCCAGGGGTGGAAGCACAGTCCAACAATCTGCCATGGACTGATTCAGGTCACACTGGAGAAGGGCAAGGCCCCAGAACATATCCAGTACATTGATGACATTATTGTATGGGGGGACACAGCGGAAGAAGTTTTTGAGAAAGGAGAGGAAATCATCCAGATTCTCCTTGATGCTGGTTTCGCCATTAAGAAGAATAAGGTCAAGGGACCTGCCAGAGAGATCCAATTCCTAGGGGTGAAATGGCACGATGGACGACGTCAGATACCAACAGATGTCATCAATTAGATTGTAGTCATGGCTCCACCGACCAACAAGAAGGAGACGCAAGCTTTCCTGGGGGCCATAGGTTTCTGGAGAATGCACATCCCTGGGTATAGCCAGATTGTGAACCCTCTTCACTTTGTGACCCGTAAAAAGAATACCTTTCAATGGGGTCCTGAACAGCAACAGGCATTCAAATAGATCAAACAAGAGATTGCACATGCCGTGGCTCTGGGACCAGTTTGAACGGGACCAAACGTGAAGAACGTACTTTACACTACAGCTGGAGATAAAGGTCCCTCCTGGAGCCTCTGGCAAAAGGTGCCTGGTGAGACGCGAGGGCGACCACTTGGCTTCTGGAGCCGAAGCTACAGGGGTTCTGAAACCAACTATACTCCTGTGGAAAAGGAAATTCTGGCGACCTATGAAGGCATACAAGCAGCCTCAGAGGTGATTGGCACTGAAACACAGCTTCTCCTAGCACCCCGACTACCAGTCCTGAATTGGATGTTCAAAGGGAAGGTGCCCCCTACGCATCATGCCACCGATGCTACGTGGAGCAAGTGGATAGCCTTGATTACACAGCGTGTACGATTGGGAAGCTCAAATCGCCCTGGAATTCTGGAGGTTATCACAAATTGGCCTGAAGGTGGGAACTTCAGTCTGGCAGAAGAAGAAGAAGAGCCAGTGAGTCGAGCTGAAGAAGCTCCGCCATTTGATCAGCTGCCAGATGAAGAAAGGCGTTATGCCCTTTTCACTGATGGTTCTTGCCGTATTGTAGGAAGGAACCGGAAGTGGAAAGCAGCCGTTTGGAGTCCCACCCGACGAGTGGCAGAAGCTGCTGAGGGTCAAGGTGAGTCGAGTCAATTTGCAGAACTCAAAGCCGTCCAATTGGCCCTGGATATTGCCGAACAAGAAGGATGGCCAAGACTCTACCTCTACACTGACTCATGGATGATAGCCAATGCACTATGGGGATGGTTAGACCGCTGGAAGAAGATGAACTGGAGGCGTGGAGGAAAACCCATCTGGGCTGCTGACTTGTGGCAGGACATTGCTGCCAGAGCGAAGAGTCTGAATGTGAGAGTCCACCATGTAGATGCCCATGTGTCCAAGAAGCGAGCTAATGAAGAACACGATAACAACAGAGAAGCGGACCGAGCTGCACAGATAGGAGTGTCACAAGTAGACCTAGACTGGCAGCAGAAGGGAGAATTGTTCTTAGCTCGATGGGCCCATGATGCTTCCGGTCATCAGGGCCGAGATGCCACCCACAGATGGGTACGAGACCGAGGGGTGGATTTAACCATGGATATAATTTCTGAAGTTATCCGTGATTGTGAGACTTGTGCCGCTATTAAGCAGGCGAAAAGACTGAAGCCCCTGTGGTATGGTGGACGATGGGATAAGTATAAGTATGGAGAGGCATGGCAGGTTGATTATATCACACTGCCACAGACCTGCCAATGTAAGCGCTATGTGCTTACCATGGTGGAAGCAACCACCGGATGGTTAGAGACTTTTTCAGTGCCCCACGCAACGGCCCGGAATACCATTCTGGGCCTTGAAAAACAAGTCCTGTGGAGACACGGGACCCCAGAACGTATTGAATCGGACAACGGGACTCATTTTAAAAATGAATTAGTCACCAATTGGGCGAGGGAACATGGTATCGAATGGGTGTACCACATTCCCTATCATGCACCAGCTGCTGGGAAGGTTGAAAGATATAACGGACTGTTGAAGACAACTCTACAGTCACTAGGTGAGGGAACTTACAAGAACTGGGATAAGAACTTAGCCAAGGCCACCTGGCTAGTTAACACCAGGGGTTCTGTTAATCGAGCTGGCCCTGCACAAGCAGAATCCCTCCACATTGTTGATGGAGATAAAGTTCCAGCAATCCATTTGAGGGGAATGCTAGGGAAAGCTGTTTGGGTTACCCCTGCCTCAGGCCAAGACAAACCCATTCGTGGGATTGTCTTTGCTCAAGGGCCAGGACATACGTGGTGGATAATGAGGAAGGATGGAGTGATCCAATGTGTGCCCCAAGGAAATTTAGCCTTGGGAAAGAACTAATTGTATGTCCTGAGTTGTGTTTTTACAGGAAGCCAGTCACCAGATGAGAGAGAGAGAGACCTGAACTAAGCTGATGCTGATATCCAGTGATGAGACAGCCCAGAATGATGAAAAAGCCATAAATCAGAACTGCAATTGTGACTGAGGAGACCAAAGATCTGGACTGAATTGAACTGATGTCAGTATTGATTTCCAACGAGGAGACAACTGTGCCGAGAGACCAACAAGGACTATATATGTATATGTGCATATATATGCGCGGGATGTAGGCGAACGTGAGACATAGGTGTTACGTAAAAATAGTATGGAATAAGGGGTGGAGAATGTGGTGGTTTGGGCTAGGCCTTCCTTGGTGACCAGTTTGTAACCAAGGAAGGGTCCAGATTTACCCAGTATTCCCTACGATTTTTACGTAAACCAGATTATAAGAAGAAAGGAGGAGAGGTCTTCACTCTCTTTCCTTCCGGCGGCTTGGAGGGGCAGGTTCCCTGCTGTTGAGTCTGCCGTGTTGGGGAGCGAGGCCTGGTAAGGCCTTGTCGACCTTGGGAGGCGGAGGTTGCCAGCGATTGTCCCGGAGCGACTCTCAGTTGTCCCAAGGAGAGTGGTGGGATATTTTCTTTGCTAACTCTTTAGTTACTAGATCTCGGGCTACTGATTGGGATATATATATATATATATATTATTTTGGTTTTGTTCCCTTTCCCTTCTCCCTTCCCCTTTCCTTGTGAAATTGTATATATTTTAAATTGTATATATATTTCAATTGTAACATAAGTGTAAATATATTTATATATATCACTTTAGCTGTCTCTCTCGTTTCGGGTTTTCTTAGTTGGTTGTTTTTCTCCCTCTTCTCCCTGAGGTTTGGGGGGTGGGGGGGACTTCTGGTGGTAAGGTTTGGAGACTTGGCAGGGAGCCAGCTTCAAACCATATCAGCACTATACACAGGGAAAACTAACAATAAGGAGTACTTCCCCGCAAAACGTGTTTTCCTCCTCTGAAAACAGCCATCTATCCCACGCAACTGTCCCGGAAGAGAAGAAGGAAGTTGTTTTTTTCTCATCTCTTTATATCTGAGCTGACAACATGGTATGGAATAGCTTATTGGTAAAATATACATCAGGTGACCTATCCTAGTTCCGTTTCCCTCCTAGGGAGGGTTACAAACCCACTACAAAGGGACCTTAAAGATCATCTAGTCCCAACCCCTACTGCAGTGGGCAGAGGCACCTCCCACTAAACCAGGTTGCTCAAGGCCTTATCCAACCCGGCCTTGAACACTGTCAAGGTTAGGGCATCCACAACCTCCCTGGGCAACCTGTTCCAGTATCTCACCACCCTCATGGTAAAGAAGTTCTTCCTAATATCCAGCCTAAATTTCCCCTCTTTCAATTTGCACCTATTACTCCTTGTCCTGTCACTTCAGTTCCTGATGAATAGTTCCTCTCCGGCTTCCCTATAGGCCCCATTCAGATACTGGAAGGCTGCTATGAGGTCTCCATGCAACCTTCTCCAGGCTGAACAGCCCCAACTTTCTCAACCTGTCTTCATAAGGGAGGTACTCCAGTCCTCTTATCAACTTCGTGATCCTCCTCTGGACTCGCTCCAACAGTTCCATGTCCTTCTTTTGGAGGCACCAGAACTGTATGCAATACTCCAAGTGGGGTCACACAAGAGTAGAGGGGGAGAATCACCTCCTTTGACCTGTTGGCCACGCTCCTTTTGATGGAGTCCAGGATTCAGTTGGCTTTCTGGGTTGTGAGTGCACGATGCCGGCTCATGTTGAGTTTTTTGTCAGCCATCACCCCTGTATTAGGGAGGGGTTCAGACCATACTGAATCTGAAAGCATGACACCATTGCAAGCTGAAATTTATTACCAAGAGGTGACCAACAAAAACAAACAAACCCAAAAGGGAGGAAGGAGGAGAGAAATAAGCCCCCAGCACGACCTCCCCAGTTACCCAGCTGTTGCCCATAAAGTTATCTTACCGACCTAGCATGCCTATAATTACCAATAGCAGAAGCTGCATCCTTGGAAAGTCAGTAAGTTCACAAATTGGCAGGCATCCCTGCCAAAAGGCAACGTTGCCCTTGATGTGAAGCTAGCTCTCCTCCAAGAAAGTACAATTAACTGAGTGACCTCAACCTAGGCCAGTGTGGCCATCACCGCCCAGTTAGAGGCCCTCTGTCCCACCCCCTTGGTTATGTAAGTGCATCTCTTCTGCGCATGCGTGGCTTTCCCTGCGCCTGTGTACTGCACTCAGGAGGGTCTTTTTTAATTGAGTCTGAGGGCGTTACTTCATCATCTCCTCTTCAGTCTCCCCTTCAAATGTCCTTGGAGAATGATTAGCCAATCACAGAACACCAATTAAATATAGTTTATACAAAAACTCCCTTCAAGGACAAAGTTCCTGTTTTATCAGTGCTTGTTTTCTCCTAACTTGTCAGGGAAAGAACAAAACTTTTGCAGGTGGCTGGGTCAAACACAGACAAAAAGTATCAGCGTAATTAACCCCTGATACAACCCCCAAGTCGTTATGGGCAGATGTGGAGGTTGGAGCTGAACTGTTATCAAGAATGAAGTAAGAAACATGTTATCCACAGCATGGTGCCCTTGATAATATGGAGAGGACCTTGATTTTAAGTTCTATTGAAAGGACTAAGAGTGTGAATAGGAAATGTTCACATTTATTTACTCTAGATAGCTGACTACACTGATTTCATAAGTTTGTGCTTCTCAGTAACTATAAAAGCAGAGCATTTAAGTGCTTAAAAGAGAATATGGTCCATAGACTTAGTTCTAGTGTAGAATGACTAAAAGTCTGTTATTGTTGTGGCAGTCAAAAGTAAAGAAAAACACGAACAGTCCAGTACCGAGCAAAGTACCAGTCTCTTTATTCTTTCCCACAAGTCTTTTTATATCCCATGTTAGCAAGCATCAGAAGGCAGGCAGATGATTGTATTTTTTAATTTTATTCTTTGTTAGTAATACTGTTGGCAAAGCTCAAGGCCAAAGCTCAAGTTCTCACAGGACCAAACCTAAACACTCCACAGCTGTCTTCTTTCAGCCAGGGCTGTGTACATACCTCTCTTATCTTAAGGATACACCCGTAACTTTCTCAGGTCAAAATCTTCTTCCAAAGAGCTAACAGACCCACTGTCAGCCGTGACAATTCCCTCTCTTTGTAGTTGCGTAAGAAAGACTGCCTTTGCAGCGTTCTGGAGGGTCCTTTCCAGACACGACACAAAACATGACAATATTGCAAGCACAACTGCAACTATTACCAAAACTAAGACCCCTGTCTTGAGTAGGGACATTAACCAACCCGAAAGACCCCAAGCAGACAACCATCTTTCCAAGCCAAAGAATCCAGTTTCTTGCCTGATCTTTTCTGTTTGTTCTTGTGGAGCAACAATTTGTTTGTAAATGGATGCAGAATGATCTGAGATATTTAAGCAACATATGCCTTCAAATTCCTGACATCCATGTCCATGTGCTAGCAGTAAAAAGTCAATTGCAGCACAGTTCTGTAATGTAGCATGTCGTACGCTATCTAAATCAGTGGCGAGTTTGTAAAGTGTGTCTGAGGTCAAATTTGCCTGCTTAGTAATCCAGCATGCCAAACTTTTTATTTGTTTTAACACCTTAGCTGAGGCGACTTATGGCAAAAACAAGGAGGCAGATATAATAGCTGCTTGACTCCACAAAGTTAGTGTATCACTACATGTGGAACTAAGTGTCAGTGATCATTAAATTAGGACATGACTGTAAATATGTGAGTGATTTAATAAAAGTTTCTCCGTGGGTGTAAGCAAACCTAATCTACTAAAGGTGCAGGGTCCCCCTATGGGCATCGCTGGAATACCTGGCCATGCCTGATTGCCACAGATCAAAAAGTATCCCTTCGGGAGCTGGCGAGCAACTGCCACACCATATGAGGGCTGAGCACGTCTATACAAACACCAGGCAGATGCATTTCAGTAAAAGGGCATATCTGGAGATACATCTTGTAAAGCAGTCCTTGCACCATGAAAGAAATCATATCCCTTAGTGTAATTAAAGTAAAAGCAAGCAGTAGCAGTTGGAGTACCCATAATATCTAGTTCTTGTGGTGCGATGCCTACTGGTAGTTTCGTTAGCCAAGCGGATACATCTGTAATGCAGTTCAGCGCTGAAACATTGCAAGCCTTTCTAGCCCAATATTGTGGTTGCGTAACATTAGACATGAGTTTCACAGAATCAGAGTTATTTACAGGTGCCCCAACAAGGCACGTGTGGAAAGGCAGTTCAGGTTGTTTGAAGGAGGCACAGAAGGTGGTTTGGTTTAGAGCATTCATCAGGGTTACCCAGACGTTGTGGCTGTTCCATACGCTGAGTCGTTCAAGCTGTTTTCTATAGGAGTCATCACTGCTGGTCCCTTCGAGACAGAATAGGACGCACGCACTGAGCAGGAACCCACTGCGGCCCAACATCTGTGGAAACACAAGCATACCCCTTTCCCCAAGTTATTAGTTGATGTGGGCCTGACCATTGTCCAGACACCAAGTCTCGCACTTGGACAGGAGCAGGAGTGGTTACAGGTTGAGATGATATCAGAGAGGAAAAGTGTAAAAACAAAGCAGGAAAGTGGGAATCCTGAGGAAAAGTCAAGAAATTCAAAACATAAATAGCCTTGTCTAGATGGGCCTGGGCAGAAGCACCCTGCATTCCCCCTTTCTGTTTTTGAACCAGGCGCTTCAGAGAGCCATGCATATGTTCCACGATAGCTTGCCTGGTAGCAGAGTGAGGGATGCCAGTGACGTGGGACACCCCCCAATCATTCAGAAAGGTTTGAAATCTCTGAGAGCTATAAACTGGGGCATTATCGGTTTTCACTTGTGATGGAACGCCGAGGGTAGCAAAGGCTCGTTGGAAGTGATGGATCACATCTAGGGCACGTTCACCTGCATGAGCAGTAGCACCGATAGCATGGGAAAAGGTGTCAACAGAAACATATACATACTTAAGTCTACCAAATTCTGGAACATGGGTAACATCCGTTTGCCACACCTGCAAAACCTGTAATCCCCTAGGATTTGTTCCATAAAACACAGGGACATTCTGACCCTGACAATCTGGGCAGGCAGCCACAGTAGATCGAATGAGGGATTGTGGAATCCCGAATTGGTATTTGAGGGCAGTGCTGCCTTGATGAAAAAAACGATGTGAAAGGAGAGCTTGTTGCTGTTTATCTGAGACAGGACCAATCTGTGCAGGGGCTACAAGATTGTCCGCCTGAGCATTACTCTCAGTAAAAAATCCAGGCAATGAGGTGTGACTACGAATGTGAAAAATGAAAAAAGGGTTCGTTCGAGACGGAATAGCACACCACAGGGTGAGCAAAACCTGAAAAAGAAGTTGATCATCACAAGCAGAAAGAACTACTTGATCCAGTCGCTGAACCAGTCCTGCTACATAAGCAGAATCTGTAACAAAATTAAAAGGCTGAGGGAAAAGTTGAAATGCTAAAGTTGCAACACGTAGTTCCACAACCTGTGGAGACCCAGACTGTTTAACCAGTTCATGTTGCCACCCTTTAGGTGTATACCAAAACACAGTAGCTTTCCCTGTCTTACTCGAGCCATCACTAAACACCGTAAGCCCCTCCACAGGTTCTGTGGATGATAACAATTTCTGCCCAACAGGTATTTAATTAAAAAATTTCAGCAAAGGGTGTGAAGGCAAATGATAAGCAATTTACCCCTGAAAATCTACCATAGCAGCCTGTAGCTCATATTTATGAACTAAACACCACTCAAAATAGCAGGATTGTACAGGTAAAACAATTCTACCAGGATCCCTACCAGTTAATTCAAGGCACCGTTTCCGTGCTTTCATGATGATTTCGGAGAGCAATTCAAATAATCCAGGAGTTGTTTTATGAGATCTGGAAGGTAAAAACAAGCATTCAAGGATGTGTAGAGAATCTTCCCAAGTCTCATTCCACTGAACAAGGATCCCACGGGGGAAACCTGATCTATGAGGACAAAAAGCTGAATGATTTGTGACAGATCAATACTATAAGTGAAGCGTTCTGTTAACAATGCTTCTACCTTATGGATGGTTTGAATTGCTTCTCGAGTCAAAGATCGTTGTTCCAGTGGATCAGTAGAATTTTTGAGCAGTGCAAAAAGAGGCTGCAGTTGTGAGTTAGTTAACCCCAAATAAGGGCGTACCCAATTCAGTGAACCAACTAATTTTTGGACATCAGTTAGGGTACGAATAGATATGTCTAATTGAATAGGCTGAGGTGTCACTGAGCAGTACCTAGGAAACCCAGATATTTCCAGGGTTCTGCGTGCTGTACCTTTTCCGGGGCAATGATAAGGCCGAATGATTCTAAGGACTGTTTTGCTGCGGCAGCCACTGCTGTCAATTCATCTTTGTGCACTACTGAAAAGAGAATATTATCCATAAAAT
Organism: Corapipo altera; assembly: GCF_003945725.1. Lineage (NCBI taxonomy): Eukaryota > Metazoa > Chordata > Aves > Passeriformes > Pipridae > Corapipo > Corapipo altera. Next base: position 19,617 of record NW_020885005.1, on the reverse strand, counting down.
GATAGCAGAGGGAATTAGGGAACTGGCTTCTAACAGGAGACAAAACCTGTGCTACAAAACACTGCCAAATGGTCGGAGAATTTTTCATCCCTTGAGGTAAAACCTTCCATTGGTATTGTTTTGAGGGATCTGCATGATTTACAGAAGATACTGTAAAGGTAAATTTTTCTTTGTCTTTTTCAGCTAAAGGAATGGTGAAAAAGCAATCCTTTAGATCAATTACTGTAATAGGCCAATCGAAAGGTATCATTGTAGGCAATGGAAGTCCAGGTTGCAGAGCTCCTATCATTGCCATGACAGCATTAACCTGTCACAAATCATGCAGTAGTCTCCACTTCCCAGATTTCTTTTTGATTACAAACACGGGAGTGTTCCAGGGGCTATGTGATGGTTCTATATGACCAGCAACCAGCTGTTCTTGCACAAGTTCCTGCAGGGCTTGTAACTTCTCAGAGGGTAGGGGCCACTGTCCAATCCACACTGGAGTATCTGTTAACCATGTTAATGCCAGTGTGGGCTGCTTGACGCCCTGCATCGCAGCGACCCCTGTCAAAGATCTGTCGTGATTTTGTCTCCCCACTGAGCCAGGTAGTCTCTTCCCCACAGATTTAGGGGGGCAGGGGTGACTTATGGTCTCACAGTTGCAACTTGCCCTTCAGGATTGCAGATGAGGATAAAATGGGCTGCAATGCGACTTTGGGCAGCTCCCCCCAGTCCCACAACACCCAGGTCAGAAGATACCAAGGGCCAGGAATTCGACCAGTGATACAGGGAAATGATAGAAATATCAGCCCCAGTGTCAAGTAAGCCCGTCACCTTAATAGTAGAAGGTGAAGCCTTTTCATTGTGCAGTTCACAGATCATCTGTGGGTGTTTGTTGGATACAGTCTGTGACCAAAAGACTTGCAGAGGTCCTGTTGATCCAAATCCTCTGGCGTGTCTCTCTCGGTTTTCTGTCCTGGGAACACAGCTCATAAAAGGCACAAGTTGAGTGATACATGTTCCTTTTGGAATGGTTACAGGAAGGTAGGGGGTAGAAACCATCGCACAAATTTGTCCCGTGTAGTCTGCATCAATAACCCCGACATAAACGATTATCCCAGCAATAGTGCTGCGTGAACGCCCGATTAATAAGGCACTGAGTTCCCGACCAATAGGTCCTTTGGCATCTGGGGGAACTTTGACAACATCTGTGGTAGAAATTACTACTGTGTCGGCGGTGGGTACATCCATACCAGCTGCTCCCCTGGTCCTCCCAATGAACTGGTCGCAGAGGGGAACGCCAGGGGAGCTGAGCTTGGGAAGGTATTTGTGTCCAAGCGTACCTTGCCGCGCTCACCTTCCCATTTCCCTGCAGAGGTTGACCATTAGCATGAAGTTTGGAGCGGCAGTGTTTTGCAAAGTGGCTGGGCTTTCCACAGGGATTACAATGAATGTCTGGAGGATTAGGTGAAACCTTTTGCTTTCCCTCATTACCTCTAAGAGGGTAATTAGCTTTAACATGTTGTCACAGTCTGAGTGAGACTGGGCTGTTTGCTAAAGAGGATGAGTTATGAGATAGACCAAACTCCTCTCTCTCTGCAATTGTAATGTCAAATTAAGGGGTTTTACTCGAGGAAAATGTGGAAAAAAACAGAAGAAATAACAACCCTTTATTAAAAGATATATGTATGTTGGCAAAAACAGTAACAAGAAACAACAATAACAACAAGTCTAAATGAATACTCCCCTGTCCATTAGCACAGTCCTAATTGTGGCCTGCAGGGGGTACTGTGGGATCGCTGGAAGGTGCAGGACCTGCAGTACCTGGTTGTGGTCGGCAGGGGGCGCTGTGGGATCGCTGGAGGGTGCAGGGCCTGCAGTACCTGGTCGTGGTCGGCAGGGGGCGCTGTGGGATCGCTGGAAGGTGCAGGACCTGCAGTACCTGGTTGTGGTCGGCAGGGGGTGCTGTGGGATCGCTGGAAGGTGCAGGACCTGCAGTACCTGGTCGTGGTCGGCAGGGGGCGCTGTGGGCTCTGACAGTCACCCCGCGGGAAGAGGGGCTGGAGAGAGCGGTCCCGGACCGCGTGGGGAAGCCGAGGAGGAGATGGGGGGGCCCTCGCCTCCGTAGGGACGAAAAGGAAGGCAGGCAGTACACTCCCACGGGAACTCACCGCTGTCCCAAGTGGCGGGGACTCACTGCAGTCTCAGGTAGTGGTGTCTCAGCAAAAACTCCCCCTCCTCTCCCGCAGGCAAGCAAACTCTCCGTTGAGGCACAGCAGCTCCGGAGAGTGGGGCATCCAAGCAGGTTGAAGCCAGCAGGATCAGAAATCGAGCTGACCAGGATGACCAGACAAAAAGAAAAAAAATCAGACCTCTGGTCCCCTTCCCCAAAAATGCCTGTGTGCACCAAGGGAGCCAACAACGCCGCTTCCGTCCTCCCCTCCGACCTGAGCCAGCCCCCCCCCCCACCCCGGCCCCCCGGCCCGCCCCCCCGCCCCGGCCACTCACCGCAGTTAATCGTCCATTAAAACAGATCAACCAGTTCCTTTGTAAGGCTAATCACCTGTCTTCCCCCTTCAAACTCTGTTTTTCTCTTACAGGGAAAGCAAGGGAAGGGAAAAATTCCTCTCTCAGATTTATAACCCATAACACATGTCCTTCTTGTTTGCAAGTGAAACAGCGAGGGGTAGGGCGCAGCACTGCTGCAAGAACAGAGATTTTATGCGCTACACTACCTACCTTTGAAAACGTCGAGACCATATCAGTGACCGATGGGTGTCCTGGCAGTGTTTCTATGATTCTCTGGCAGTCCTTGTTTGCATTATCTCTCACTAACTGCTTTAGGAGTGTTTGACGCAGAGTCTCGTCCTCTACCTGTTTTTCTAAGGAGACTGCGATATGCTCGACAAACTGCAAAAATGGTTCTTTCACCCCGTTTCACTGTGGTGTACCGAGGACGAGGGGAAGCAAGCTCCATGGTTTTGATCAAAGCTAGCATTCCCACTTGTTGACACTGCTGCAGCACAGCAGGGTCCCAGTGAGCCTGGACATCAGGGTTACTGAAAAGTTTTTTCCCATCAGTGCCTCTACTCCTACTCCCAACCTCAGATCTCCTGTAGGAAGCCTCATATTCTCCATTGCTGTGCGCTCTTCCTGTTTTTGCCAGTTAGCACTAAACACTTGGTATTGCACGGGTTCAAATAACACTTGAGTGAGGTACTCGATGTCATAAGAGGCTAATAAATCAGCATTAAGTATGCGAAGCACACACATAACTTCTGGAGAATTTACTCCATATTTGGTTACATACATTTGCAAATCTTGAATAGCCTTCCAAGGGAATACACAATGCTCATCTGGCTTGTCAGTATTAGGGACAGCTTTTAGCACCGGGTAAGCTTCTACTCCCGAATCCATCCCTGGTGCAAGTGCAACGTCTTCTACGGCTTTTGGGGGGTGCCCGACCTTTTCCAACAAATCCCAATTCCCCCGTTCTGCAGTCTGCACGCGTACAGCCTCCGAAAACTTCCTAGGGTTACGTGGGAGCACTGTAACTGTTGCTGGCGGTAAAGTCCATGGGTCAGTTAATGACTGCGTCTTACGGCGAGAAGACTCCTCGCGAATAGGTTGCGAGATTCGACTACAGACAGAGGCACTTTCGGTTTCCTGCATGTTTGCATCCTCTGCTACAAGGGCTGATGTTGATTGACACGACCCCCCGCCAGGCACATCTTCACCATCGTCCTCCTCTGGCATGGGAGCAGAGGAAGTAAACCTTTGTTTGGCTTGGTATTCCTCTACCAGCTCTGTAGGGGTCTTATAGCGGTGCAGAACTATCTCGGTAGGCGATATATACTTGCAAGGTGCAGGCACTAGCTCTTGGGGTGAGGGATAGCGAACTTTCAGAGTTTTTTGAGCTTTCGGAGCCAGGCTAGTGGTTTTAGTAGGTGAATTCGGGCTCCACACCACTTTTAATTTGTCCGTTAAAGCGCCTAATTCGTCGTCAAAGGTAGTAAACACCGGCACCGGTGCCTGTGCTGGCAGCGGCGGCAGCGGTAGTGGTAGTGGCGGTGCCGCAGCAGCCGAAGTTCCCTCTTCCCCTGCATGCTCCTCTGTGTTTACCACGGACACTGTTTCAGACGACTGCGCATCTTTTGAAACTTGCTCATTAAACCAGTCTTTTAAAGTGTTAATTACCAGACGCCAAGTGACAGGCAAACCTTCCGTCCCTTTAACACCTTTCTGAATTTCATTCCACAACTTGTCCCCCGCCTTCTGCCAGGTGGATACACTGAATGCGACTACGGAGTTAGCTTCAAATCCTTACTTTCGGCACCATAATAGCAAGCGTCACAAAGCATAGTCATCAATATCTACATTCTTACGCTTTAGGAGATGCTTCCAGGAGGATAGCACTATGCTTTCCTCTTTAGAGATTTGATTTCCCATTATCAAAATCCCTGATCTTGGCAGCTTACCTTATACCAGGTTGATATGGTTTGAAGTTGGTTTTCTGCTAAGTTTCTAAACTTTACTACCAGAAGTCCCCCCCCCCCCCCCCCCCCCCCCGGAAAAGAGGGGGAAAAAAAAAAAACAAAAAAAAAAAAAAAAAAAAGAAAAAGAAAAAAAGAAA